>NC_086450.1:62563982-62776482 GCF_028390025.1 Pseudophryne corroboree | reverse complement strand
GCACTACCTGAAGCAGCTTCTGTCCCCATACTGCCCCACTCGATTACGGCGATCTGTAGATGAAGGACTTTTAGCAGTACCTAGAATCACCTGTAATTCATCTGGGGGTCGAGCTTTTAGTCATGCAGCTCCGACTCTATGGAACTCACTTCCCCGCACAGTGCGAGAGGCCCCAACTATAGAATCCTTCAAAAGTAGACTCAAGACTTTCCTGTTTACTCAAGCATTTCCATAATGTCCCTTTAGCATCTACATGCTTCTGTATTTTATGAAAAGCTGTTCTGTACTTCATTATTTTCTGTACTATATTATGCTATGTATCTGTTAAGCGCCTTGAGTCCTATTGGAGAAAGAGCGCTATATAAATAAAATTATTATTATTATAGATTTACTCATCGCTGGGAATAATAATAACTTTTTTCTGTTCAGCCCTCACTGTCATGTCGGTGGAACTGAGTGTTCTACAGACTTGTTTCTGGTGAATGGGGGTCATAGAACCTGTATATACATCCTTTTTGCACTGTACAAACACCAGTTCCCTTTTAAATGAATGTTTTGAATTTATGATAGTAATATTTATGGTTTGTTTTGGCATTGGGTGGGGGCATTTCTGATTGGCCAAAGTAGCCACCCATGGTTGTTTTTGCCATTAGCCCTCCCTGTGGGCAAATCGTGTGCTTGCTGTAACTTAGGCCTTCACTGGATTCCTGCTGTGGGAGAACCCAACACGACAAAAGTGCAAATATGGCACTAACCCAATCAGGAACACTTTCTCATTTGCCATGTAGCCAAAATAGGGTCGATGTTAAGGTCACAAAAACCTCTGTGTTCCCCACATCCTAACGTTGTTCCAGTTCCAGTGTGTAACTTGATTTAAAAGAGAGAAAAAAATGCAAACACATAAAATTGTTCTGATGCAGTTTGGATTAAATACAGAGGAAATAGAGATGAATGGATTTGGCTATCACAAAACTCAAAATGCGAGGAATAGTACTTAAGCTATGTGTCACAGAGGAATGGATTCCCCGTGATACTTTTTTGCTTTATAGTTTTGTACCTTTTTACTGTTTGTTTGTTTATTTATTGTGTTTCCAGCTTTATTATGAATTTTAGTGCTCTCTTTTTTTTATCTTTTTTTGCGGAATGTTTAACATCTTTACCAAAACTGAAAGATTTGTTTCATGCACTGTGGCTGTTGCCGCTTAATCAACAGACTCCTTCCCCACCAATACGGGAACGTTTCAGCGTGCAAATGGTTTAAAAACGCACATGATTACAGCTACTCTTATCACATGCTGGTGAAATTTAAATGGATTATGAGATAGTCTTATATACACATTGTGAAATGTATCCTGTTTATAACTCGGATTAAACTGCCTATACGTGCATTGAATGTGAATACTATAGCTGCATTAAGTTCACCTGTGTATTTTACAATTGTCAGCTGGACAAATACGTGTATTTATTTCTATAATTAGGTCCAGATTTATCAAGCTTTGGAGAGTGATAAATTGCAAGGTGATAAAGTACCAACCAATCAGCTCCTAACTTCCATGTTACAGGCTATGTTTAAAAAAAAAAAATGACAGGAGCTGATTGGTCGGTACTTTATCACTGTGCAATTCATCACTCTCCAAGGCTTGATAAATCTAGGTCTAAGTTTGTAATACTAGGTGAAGAAAAGTAAATATATTGCAAACTGGCAATACAGAACCGCCTAGAACACTTTGGGAACTGGAAAAAGGTTTGGACACATTTGCATCCAGGTCTAACTAATGGGCCCTACACACTGGCAGATCCGGCGGCGGATATGGCCTATGACGGGGGGGAGTGAAGTTTCTTCACTCCCACCATCACGCGGCTCCATAGCACTGCATGCTAATATGAACAATCTCGTCCATATTGGCCTGCATACATAAGTGACGGGGCACCAACGATTAACGAACGCGGGGCCGCGCATCGTTAATCGGTGCCTACACACTGCACGATATGAAGGAGTTCTCATTCATTAATGAACGAGAACGTTCATATCGTGCAGTATTATCTGCCAGTGTGTAGGGCCCTCAAGAGTGGGATAGGTCACTGCCTTACATAATGACAGCTCACCTCTCTCCAGAAATACTACAACTGCTGTTAAGCTGATTGATGATGCGATTGGCTACAGGTTGTCCTGGCTCCGCCCTCTCCAAAACTTCGGTCAAGCAGGAATTGAAGCTTGAATACTGTTGCTCTGTCCTTGGCTAAATGTCTCTGAAACATTGTTGCATTATTATTTTCAGCATATTGATATTGTACAACAATAATTTTTGCAGTTGGCACAGTTCCTAGCATTGCTGCCTCATGGCACTGGGGTGTTAAGGCTCCGTTCTGATAGGGTGATTGATACAAATGTACACATACTGTTGCATTTACTGTAGCCTGAACGGGCACATAAACTAGAGAGCCTGTAGCCGCATCCGTAGATTGTGATGCATTGCCTGATTGGGATATTTTGCAATGCAGCATATAGTATAAGGGGCTTTGCCGGAACGATATGTGGTATCCTGTCAGCTGAGATAAGTTGCCACATATTCCACTTGAGCTGAAGCTAAACGAACGTACAATAAGTTATGTGTGTCCTTGAGCGCAGGCCAGTGACGGCAGTGATCACTCGGAGGGTTCATTTCGCTGCACTGAATTTATGAGAATGTTATATTATTCTTGCTGAGCGGCGAGAAGCTGCTGCCCACAGCTGAGGGGAATATTTTGGGAAAGGGTGGGACAGGTTCTTACAATGGCAATAAAATAGGATGGAGGGTGTGAGATGATATCCATAAAAAAAAGTGAAGCAGCAGAGCCTGGATGGGACCAAGTCTCTCCTTCCCATCCCCTCCCTCCCCACACCTTTTATACGTCTGCCAGCTTATTCTTGTTGCTTTCTGTTCATCTCTCATTGTTTTATGAGCAAGCTGTTCCATTCTTCTGCGTCCGTTGTGTGTCGGACACATTCGGTGTCCCCCTTACTCTTCCCCGCAAAAATCAGTCTAATCCTTAGATCTCTTTCATCTCTATTGTGAGATCTAATAAGGTTGGAACTGCAATATGCAAGTTGAATGTACTGTACGACTCTACATATCCGGCTGGATCAAACTAGAAGTTCTGGGTGCACGGCTGGGCAGATGTGAGGGTGGGGGAGGGTACAGGTTTTGATGAAGTGCTATTTTTGTGAATACCTTCTGTTTTAATCTAAAAAAAACAACAACATTTTTTTTAAATTATAATTACAGTATATCAAACAGACAGTGTGAGTTTCAAAGAAGTAGAATGCATGTGATGTATTCATACACAATAGCTTGTTGGCTATTGTCCTTTTGTACACATATCATACCTGCGTTCACAGACATATAGGGGGTCATTCCGAGTTGATCGCTAGCTGCCGTTTTACGCTGCGTAGCGATCAGTTAAAAAAAACGGCTAATCTGCGCATGCACCGCAATGCGCACGCGCGACGTACGGGTACAAAGGGCATCGTGGTTTTGCACAGGTTCTAGCGATGCATTCAGTCGCACAGCCTATCGCAAGGAGAGGGTTCATACACAATAGCTTGTTGGCTATTGTCCTTTTGTACACATATCATACCTGCGTTCAGACATATAGGGGGTCATTCCGAGTTGATTGCTAGCTGCCGTTCTCTGCGTAGCGTTCAGTGAAAAAAAATGGTTTTGCACAGGTTCTAGCGACGTTTTCTGGGAGTGTTTGGAAAAACGCAGGCGTGGCTGGGCGTTTGCTGGGCAGGTATCTGACGTCATTACCGTGTCATTCGTCGCACAGAATAAGTAACTACAGGACTGGTCTTGTTTTGCACAAAATGTGTTTGCTGCCGCGCGGCTACACAGGCGTTCGCACTCTTGCAAAGTGAAAATACACTCCCCTGTGGGCGGCAACTATGCATTTGCACGGCTGCTAAAAACTGCTAGCGAGCGATCAACTCGGAATGACCCCCATAGTCCCATATGGCAGCATTGAAGGACAAGGAGGCACGTTAGTCTTATAGGTTGGCAGCAAGACGAGTCTGTACCAGCAGAGACATCAGGCTCTTTTAGTTTCAGTAGATAACCGGGCCCAGATCCCAATGTAGACTCGCATATGTGAAAAAGCCAAAAGACAAGAAAAATCCCAACTAAAACATTAACCTAACCTAGAACTGGCGGCCCTGAAATAATATGCTAAATTATAACTGAATGGTGAGAACAGTTAAGATAGTATATTCAGTGTCCCCCAGATCCGTACAAATTAAACACTTACGGGTAAATTTACTAAAGCTTCTAAAACAGAGAATTGATGATGTTGCCTATAGCAACCAATCAGATACTGTCTATCATTTCTCTATTGCATGTTAGAAAATGATAGAGAGCATCTGATTGATTTGCTAAGGGCAACATCACCAATTCTCTGTTTTAGAAGCTTTAGTAAATTTACCCCTTATATAATTTACTTTTAGTGTATTAGATGTATAACCGGAGTAATTTTTTCTACAGCTAGCCCACCTCCACTCACCCGACCTTTAATAGCTGCCCGTGTCTGGGACACTTTCCTCTACACTATTCTGCCTCTTCTCAGTTTCCCTTTATCTGCATGCAAAGTGGCGTTCTTTCAGAACAACTTCCAGGGCTCTTTGAGCTAGGAGCTGATATACCAGGGTGCAGTAGTGCCTTACATTCCTAATGCTGTGTGGTATCATTCCCAGCGGACAGTGCCAGTGTTTGAGCGTTCTCTGCTTGTGTTTACATTGCAGACACCGGCCTGGGTGACTCTGTGTGTTCCAGCCCTAGCATCTCTAGTACCACCAGCCCCAAACTGGATCCACCACCATCTCCACACGCCAATCGAAAGAAACACCGGCGGAAGAAGAGTACAAGCAACTTCAAGGCCGACGGGCTCACCAGCACGGCTGAAGGTCAGACTCCCCCCACCCCCTCTTCTTCTGCTCTACTTCATATTTGTAAACAATATATTTGTTCTCCTTCATGGAACTTGCTGATCTGGTAAAGAGTAGAGGTGCCTCCTGGAAACCAGTAATTGAGATCACAGTTACTTCTAATTGATGTACTGTAAAACTGCCCTGCATGTAATCATACTTTGCTCCTACTCCCTCTTCCCTTATTCCAGTATATTCACTGGTGCATTCTACCACCTGTATAGAACCTGATTAGAAGAGCTTACTCTCTGTTTCTTTTGTTAGAAACCGTGGTTTCTGTCCTCCATATCACAAATTGTATATTTCTTTAGACTGTACTTGTATTGCTGCAAGATACCCATTGACTTCCGTGGACAATATATAGTGATGTACTGCATCATCTCTCTCTACATGTTCCCTTGCGGTGCTGCCCAAGTTTCTTATTGACTTCTCCACCAATCATTTCTCCCAGATGCCTTTTAGATCTGGTTCTGTTTTCAGGTTTCATACTGTGCATATCTCAGATATTACCTTTTTTGCATTGATACATCACATGTAGCCCTCGCTTTGGAAGTAGGTCGCCAGAGTAGCATAGTGAAATCTAAGGCTATGCCAAACTGGTATCTCCTGAACTGTTAGCCAAGATATATTTCTAGGCTAAAGCTATTGCTATTTGCTCCGACCAAAGGCAGCATCTGTTTTATTATCAGTTTATTTGTAAGGCATGACAAAACTGCAGTGCAAAACGGAGTTTGGAATCATGTAATTGCGCATGAATTTTTTTAAATTTAAAGTCAAGATGTAGTTGAATAAGGTGGTGCAGACATAAGACAGAGGTTAGAGAGGGAAATGCTCATGAAAGCTTACACGCTAAAAGGACAGCATAGGGCAATGAGACAGGATGTGGTAGAACATGCTGAGGGAGTAGTTTGTTTGGCTATATCAGTGGTTCCCAATCTCTGTTCTCAAGGACCCCCATCAGTTCATGTTTTCCAGGGGAAGAGAGGGATAGGCTGCTGGGAAGTTAGGGTTAGGCTGCGGGGAGGAGGAGTTAGGTTTAGACATCACAGGGGGAGGGTTAGGCTGCAAGGGGTGGTGGTTTAGGGCTGGGCTGCAGGAAGGGAGGGTTGGGGGAGGGGGGGTTAAGTATACTTATCTGACCCCTCTCAGGATGCTGAGTGTTCTGACTGCAGGTATCTCGTATCACACCCATATGAAGAGGTGAGATTTTAAGGTTTGGGGGAATTTCTGTTCCGGCAGGTTTAGGGAGTTCCATAAGTAGGAAGCAGAATGGAAACCGTTTTAAGGCGTTAGTGATAGGTAGATATTAGAGTGGAGGGGAGGCATAGGTCAAGAGGCAGTATGAAGAAGGCAAGTGGAGCTGGTACTCAAGATTCCGTTTAACTAGATAATAATTTAGAGTAGCGGTTCCCAAACTCGGTCTCCATGGACCCCCAACAGTTCACATTTTACAGGTCTCCTCACAGAATCACAAGTGAAATAATTAGCTCCACCTGTGGGTCTTTTAAAATGTGTCAGTGAGTAATGAATACACCTGTGCTCCTGCTAGGTGACCTGGAAGACATAGTCCTTGAGGACCGAGATTTGGAACCACTGCGTTAGTTATGTCCTGAGGGATAAAGGGGGCATGTTTGGGCAGTGTTTTAAACAAGACCGTCCAATGGACTGAATACACATGGGCATGGTATAATAGTTAAACACAAATTAGATAGACAGTCAATAGGTCAACTCCATATGGTTGACATGCAAATATGACATGCAAAAGGTCAACTGTGTCTAAGGTCTACAGGGTTAAAAGCTCAACATGGAAATGGTAGATACCAAAAAGGCCCACACATAATGGTTTTTTTTTATATATTATTGGGGCAAAATTTGTCCATTTCACAGTCTGTGACCACGATTAGTGGAAACGTAGACCCTCGCGAGCTCGCCAAGCTTCGGGCAAGGTGGCTCTCACTGCTACCTTTGCACTCACCACAGGTTATTATTCCTAATCATAGTCCACATGGATGATAAATGAAGCAAAAAAATGTTAAACTTGTGTTAACCATTGTCATGTCGACCTTTTGAATCTGCCGACCTTTTGTACCTGTTGACCTTTCGCATGCAGACCATATAGGGTCTACCTGTTGACTGTCTAACTATACATTGGAACCCATGTGAAGTGACATCCAGGCAAAGAGTTTGGGGGATAGGTTAGATATTGTCCACCATGAGGCAGACTGGTGGACAGGTAGTCATACTAGGAATTTGGAAGATAATGGGCTCCACTTTGTACATATTGGCCTGAGATTCCGTAGTAATTTGTGTGCTTTATTTATTAGCACAAAACAGCAATTACAGTAATGAAAACTTACATGTGAGCAAAAATATTCAAGATTATTAACCAAATTGTGCTGTGGAATCATAACTGGATAAGCTACTACAGAACCTCTTGGCTACTTGAATCGCCCCTATTGAGCTTTAGGTAGCCTTAAGATTTCCAGTTGGCTATGGCAGGGTGATATTTGGGATGAGAAAAAAGGAGTAGTCGGAGGTGGATAAGTAGATTTGTGTGTCATCAGCGTAGAGGTGGTAGTGAAGGCAAAGGAATGTATAGGTTAACGGGAGAGTAAAGGTACAAAGATAGAAAAGCATAGGGCAGAGCCTTGAGGAACCCCAGCAGATAGAGGTAGTAGAGGAGAGGCACTGAAGGAGAGTTACTAAAACAAATTAAAAATAGGGGGTGAACCAGGAGAGAACAGTGCGCCAAAATCTAAGGGTGTTCACAAAACAAATGAGGGTGGTCTACTTTAGCAAACGTTTCAGAGACGTGAAGGAGGATGAGTAGTGACCTTTGGACATAGCCTTAAGTAGATTTGTCACTTTAGAGAGGGCAATCTCTGTGGTTTGTAGAGGGCTGAAGCCAGTTACAAAGAGTTAAGAAGAGAATGAATGGAGAAAAATTGAGCCAGGTGTACAGTTGTGTCCTCATACATCTTGCCTCAATATGCCATGCGGTGGGAGATGCCTGGTGTGAGTGAGCAGACCGGTCCTGCGCAACTCCGTTAGCGTCTGGCGGTTTTTTGTTTTTTTTGCAGAAAATGCATCTTATTCGCATCGCTGTGAATAAAACGCACAAGCAGCCTCTGCTGATAAAAAATTATATGCGGCATTGCTATATTCTCTTTGCGACCCCACTTGAATCTGCATATGAGATGCTATGTAGTGTAACGTAGCATTTGGTATACAGATATTTCCGCACATAGAATATAGGCATGCCACATATCATTTTAATCAGTATAGTCTGCTTGTGCGTCTTATTCGGAGGCTATATGTAAGTGGAAACATCTGTATGTAAGCCGTTCAAGTGCGGCGATAGCTAGAATGAGGGGTATGGGCAAGAGATGTGTCCAGTTTAACCATGCACATAGCTGGTCCGATATTACAAACCCAACAGATAATCATTGTACCTTGACACTGGTCCTAAATTGCCCAGGTGTGAAAGTTCTTTTGTGGCATATTCATAAATGATTAGGCTTAGAATTCAAAATAGAGAGTAAAAACTAGCCTGCAGTGATGTGCAATAATGGCTTATATTTTGCAGTAGGCAGTATGGTATTGCTTTCTAAACAGAACGTTGGAGCGGTGGCATGATTCAACACAGTTCGTAAAAAGCATCACTTAAATACATTTCTACATCTAGTCCATTCCCTAAAGATACATACATGGACAGATAGGGTTTGGTAAGTAATACCGGCGGGCGCTATACCGGCAGTCACATGACCGTCACTGGATGGGGTAAGTATTTTTACCCTCCCCAGTCCCTACCCTAACCCTCGGGGGGGGGGGGCTTCTATGGCTAACCCTCCATGGGTGGCAGCTACAGCTAAACCTTGGGGGTGGCGGCTATGGCTAACCACCCCCCTAGTGCCAAACCCCCCCCCCACACACAGTCCTAACCCGTCCGGCGATACTTACATTTAGGATGACGGTCGTCTGTGTTCCGCCGCCGTCGTCCTGAGTGGTTTCGTTGTCTGTCACATGACCGCCAGCATCTCAACCGCCGGTATGCTAGCGAACCTGCCCATTTTTTATCAGCAGCAGTCATATACAAGGCCAAACCAGGTTGACCTTGTAAATAAAACGGGCAGGCTCGCAGAAAGTTCCGCACCTCCGGCAGCTCGGATTCTATTGCTGCTGAATCTGTCACATACATATTTCCTGGCATCGTTGCTGTTTAGGACAGTGCATCTGCAGAGGCCCCAGTGCTTCATTGATCACAGTGCCTCATTACACTTAAAGCCCTCTAATTAACCCTTTGAAATGTGATCCTCGTCAGACCTCTGTGCCCATCGGATGTGCAGAGTCCCATGTCCTTACGCTTCTGCACCTGGACATCCTGTGTGGTCACTGTGCACCTGTACAGGATCATACACTTCTCAATGCAATCACTGAGTATGGAGATCACTGGAATACTAGTGCGATACTCATTGATTTCTGTGTTCCGAGGTGCCACAGTGAACTGCTCCATAACGGAGTATGTAATTACATTTTGCAGAATACAGAGCCTGTAATTCAAGGATGTCAACTCCATTTTTAAAGGGCCAAATGGTTTATGTTTTTACACAAGTGGCATAAACAAGATGAATGAACCAATGACCTCATCATCTATATAAAAGCAGGAATAATCTGCACTTGTTCAGCAATATTTAACATAGTTGCACTCCCCAAGTATATCTCTATCCTACACAAAGGTGTCTTACATCTATTGTTCACCAGCCAGCATGTCTATCTGTATTATACACAGAGCAGAGTGGCTATCTATTATGCACAGGACTGTGTGTGTCTTTATTTGAGATCAATCAGAGTGCATTTGTATTATACTGAGAATGTTATGTGTTTCTGTCTTGCACAAAGAACAGTATGAGCATCTTTAAGGTGTGCTTTGCTAAAGGCTGGAATTACCTTTTCTCACTCATATAGTTAGTCTCTGTCTATGTGTTTTGCCATCTTTTGTGACATTACAGTACTTATTTCGAGTTTTTAAACTTTATGAATAGGTGCAAAATAATGACTGCTGTGCCCATTTAAAATGGGTCCTTGTACGTATGTGTATTCATTAGTTTGTACATAAAGCCTAATTTCACCCATATCCATGGTATTCCTTGTACCTCCACCTTTTCATCTGAACCCATTTCTCAACTTGACATTCTTCAAGTTCCTTGTACTCACCCCACCACCCCTTATCTTCTTTCTGCCCACCTCACTACTATTTGCCTTCCTTGTCCCCCTACTCTCATACCTTGCTTTCCTTGCAATGACCCATCCCATACCTCATCTTCATTGTACTGCCTCTCCCTACCTGCTTGCACTTGTCCCTAGCCCTTGACTTTATTTGTACCAACCACCCATACCTCGACATCCTTGTACCCTTCTTACCATACTCCAAATTACTTGTGTCTCCTCCCCTTATATCTACTTTTCTTACGCCATTCTCCATCCTTAATATTCCTTGTACTCCTCTTTTCATCTTTCAGCTTCCTTATGCGTCTCTGCTGCCATCATACTTGTAGTCTACTCATTTTTTAGTATTCTTTGTATCGCTGACTTATCCATTGGTTACTTTGTACCTGTCTTCCCATACTTCAACTTCCTTGTGTCTCCAACACATACCTTGTCTTGCCTGTTCCTCGCTCCCACCTCTCATCTTATACCTCCACCCCTCCCTGGCCTAATTTTCCTTTTATCTCCCTCGGTCTTTTACCTCCATCCGTCATCACTTTTTTTCATTAAACCTCCGCTACATCCCACAACTTCCTTCTAACCACACTCATCATCTCTTGCCTATATTATATCTCCACCACCCATTGCTTACCTTCCTTGTTTCTCTGCACCTATCCCTTGTCTTTCTTATAGTCTACACTCCTAGCTACCGTCTTCTTTATACCTCCACCACAGTCCTAGTCTTCCTTATACCTCCAACCCCAGCCCTCCATGTCTCTAAGCCTCCACTCCCCTGCCCACATCTTCCTTATAATTCTTCCCCCTTATCCCTCATCTTCCTTATTCCTCCGCCACCTTAGCCCTCATCTTCCTTACACCTCTGCCCCTTAGTCCTCATCTCCTTGTAACCTCCCCCGCCATCCCTCGTCTTGCTTGTACCTCGCTACCCGTCTTTCACTTTTATGCATCTCTGCAACCTTTCCTAGTCTTTCTTGTACCTATCTTTCATAATTCAACTTCCTTGTGATTCCACACTCTTCCCCCCCCCCCCCCCCCTCTTTCTCATCTTGTTTGTTCCTACACTTCTGATGCTTCATCCTCCTTGTACCTCCAACCCACCATCCCTGGTATTCATTGATCCTCCATTCCAGCCCTTTTTTTCTTGTGTCTTCACCCCCCATTGCTCGTCGTCTTCATACCTCTGTCCCCATCCCTTGACTTCATTTTACTGCATCCCTCAAATTCCTAGAACCTTCCATCCCAAATTTTGACCTCCATATAACCTTCTCTCCATCCCTCATTTACCTTGTACCTCTGTCCATTATCTCGCCCTCTTTGTACCTAGCCCCATCTCTTGACTTCTTTGTATCCACCATCCATCCCTTGAATTACTTGTACTCATCTTCTCATACTTGAATTTCTTTGTGTCTCCATGCTCCATCATTAGTCTTCCTTCTAACTCTGACATTTATCTTCCTTGTACTTCCATGTCCATATGTTGTCATCTTTTTACTTCCAGACCTACATCCCTTATGCCACTCTCTCATCCTAGTGTTCCTTGTACCTCCATCCTTCACTTTCCTTGTACTTCTGCCCCCATATACCTCATCCTCCTTATATACCATCCGCCTTATCCCTAGTATTTGTGTTCCTCCATCCTATCCATCTGCCTTATACCCATCTTCCCATCTTTCAACTTCCTTACCCTTCCATATCTCCATCCCTCATTTTCCTTTCACTTCTGCATCCTTTGTCTTCCTTGTACCTCCTCCATCTATTGTCTATAATCTAAGTCAAGTGTTGTGTGTTCCTGACTCGCACTTGTAGCATTGCGCGCTTTTACCCTGCAAAGTGCATGTAACGGCTGTAATGACTTATAGAACAGTGTGCATTCTGTGCATCCAGAGCAGTGCACATGCCTATAGAGCACACAAGCTAGTGTAGTACGTACAAATACATATTGTATGAATGTGTATACAGACGTGTGTGTCTATGTACTAGTGATTAGAAGTTATTCAGGAGATAAGTATTGATCTGTGGATCTCCAAATTCAGATATGAGGGTTGTGCAGTTTTAGTACTCGTGTTGTGTGTTTGTAGCTCTTATAGGTTCCTTATTACAATACTCCTGCCTGGTTCCGGTATGAAAGATAGACAGTGTCTAGTTAGACAGTCAATAGATAGACACCATATATTAGACAGACATTAGGTCGACAGGGTCAAAAGGTCGACATGGAAAAGGTCAAAAGGTCGACAGGAAAATGGTCAACAGGAAAAAGGTAGACACCATGTTTATTGCATTTTTGTGGTTTGTGTGGATAGTTTTGTCATCTGGGACCCCCAATTGTAGAAAGGCATACCCTCGCGGGGCTCGCTTCGCTCGCCACGCTTCGGGCACGGTGGCTCGCTGCGCTCGCCACAAGGTTTATTACCAACTCTATGCCGACATGGATAGAGAAAGTATGAAATAATCCAAAAACATGTTAAATTAAAAAAACACATTTGTCTTATCTTTTTTATGTCGACCATTATTATGTCGACCTTTTGACCTGTTGACCTTTTGACCCTGTCGACCTAATGTCTGTCTAATATATGGTGTCTATCTATTGACTGTCTAACTAGACACTGTCTATCTACTAAACGGATAGGCTCCTGCCTACCCCCAAGGCCCCTCTGTCTTTCTGTCCTTCTCTCCTTTCTTTTTCCCCATTTATTTTCTTTTTCTCCTTCCCTTCTGCTCTCTGGATGCAGCTAAACGCAAAGCATGGAAACTAAACCGTGTTGGCAGCCTGCGAAATGTTTACAGCGGCAACGCCAACACAGAAGGTAACACGTGCCACACACTGAGGCCCCCCTCTGGCCCTGCTCTCTCTGCATGCGCTCCCCCCTACTTTATTTGCATGTCTCCCCCATTCCCCATTGATTGCACTGCTTCTCTTGTTTGTGTTTTATGTCCTCGTTCTCCAGCTTCTCTCATCCCATCTCCAGGACATAAGTGTGTGTGTTACGGATTGGCCATATTCAGCTAGTTGCAGCCTCTTTGTACTTTAAACCTTTTTTTTTTTTTGGGGGGGGGGGTTCATCTGCCTATTAATGCTTAGCATCTGGGTCAAAAGTGCATAGAAATAAAAAAGAACATGCAGTATTAGTTTTTGAACAGTTCATATACAGTAATTGCATTAAACGTGTGGATCCATTTTTAAAACATGCATACTGCTTTTTTTCTCCATTGTGAGTTAATGCACATTCATATATAGATGGAGTACTGCACATTGCATGCTTATTCAGTTATTCATGCCTTGTAGTTTCGTGACATGAAAACAGGGAATGCATAGGGGTGAACCATGTCCAAACCACAATTCTGGCGTTGGGGGGGGGGGGGTACATTTTAGTTTAGGGTGGGTAATTCTTAATCTACGGTCTGTATGCTGCAATCATATAGGTAAAGGTTGAGACTTTTACTTATATGAAAGAGTTTTACCATTGATAAAAATACATTATTTCCCATTTGTTCACAGTAGACTTTCAATTGTATAGATTAGAGGTACATTCAAAACCAAACTAATCGCCATAGATCTGAAGGTGCCCATACACTAGTGTGATTTTGCCCGTTTTCATCCAATTTATCGGCCCAAAACGTCGTAATTCGATGAAATCGGGCAAAATCACACTAGTGTATATCTGAAGGTGCCCATTCACTAGTGTGATTTTGCCTGATTTCATCCAATTCCGACGTTTCGGGCCGATAAATCAGATGAAAACAGGCAAATCGCATGTGCTATAAATCCGATCCGATGCACGCTCCCGTGAGCATCGGATCGTAGCCTCTAGATTGGAAGTACTGACTATAGATATGATGGAACCCGCAGGCATGGCTGGGATCGCATACGATATATCGTATGCAAAAGAACCGGATACGATGTATCATGTGCAATCCTGCCGCCCGGGAAGCTGCCGGGCGGTTCAAGGGAAATTTTATGCGACTTCTCCCTTGGAGAAGTCGCATAACTGTACGGGCACCTTGACACCCAGACAATTTGGATCAAAGGCAAACCCCCTCCCGTCGCACTGTACATAATAGTATATGGATTCAGAGACTGATAATCCTATGCAGCTGAGATCCTTATATGTTGGAACCCTGGAATAAGGGGTTAATGTTTTGTGGTGCCATGTAATAATATACAGGTTACAATGCACTGCAGTAGTAATTATCAGTCTCTCTATATTATGGCACATTTTAACCCCTGAGCATGCCTCCAATGAACAGATTTGTGTGCAGTGAGAGCCGTAATCACTACATATCGCACACTCTGATTACACGTTACAGCACTCTGACACACTTTACTAGTCACTGACTGGTTCAATGTTTAATCCTCGGAAACGAACTTGCAAAACTACTTTCACCATTTACAGATCTATGTGTGATATATGTGGAAGGAGGCATTGGAGAGAAGGAAAGGTTTAGCCTTGTAGGATGTGTTTCCTATTGTATGTACCTCTGTCTTTTTGTCAGTAATTTATTCACTGCAGGGAACCTTGTAGTGTATAAGATGGCAGATGACCGCAGCGAAAAGGATAGTACACATTATACCATTGTACACATTACCATACAGTACTTATCCTGGTATAGGATGCTTCAAACATGTTTTATCAGATTGGAACATTTTGTGTATTAGATGCTGTGGGGGTGGAGATAAGCATGTGCTGGTGTATGTAAAAACATACATGTCATATGGAAACATTACATATACAGTATACGTGTGTGTATGTATGTGTGTTTGTTTGTGTGTATATATATATATATATATATATATATAATGTGTGTCTGTTTAATGTGTTCGTATAAGGTGTAATGATCTGTAGCCAAAAACAATTGTGTTCTGTGACATTTAAGTAACAGCTTTTTAATTTGTTTTTTGTTTTTCCCCCTCTCCCTTCTCCACTCTCCCGCGTCTTTCTCTCATTCCCGAGCCTTACCGCCCTCCCCCTCCTGCCTTTCCACCGCTGCTCTGATGGCGGACGCCATTTGCATGCGCAGGCTGCCGTTTTGTTAAAGGTCAGAGAGGTCAGGGGTCACAAATTGACTTACTGGATCCCGGCTGTGGGGACGCGTCACTCCGGCTTTTGGTTAATAAAAGATTGGATTTTTATTTATTTAAGATTTCCAGCACTGCCTCCCAATGGCGTTAACCCTCTCCCTGCCAGTGCACGGTACGGCGTTGGGAATGGCTTCTGACGAACTC
Source organism: Pseudophryne corroboree (assembly GCF_028390025.1). Lineage (NCBI taxonomy): Eukaryota > Metazoa > Chordata > Amphibia > Anura > Myobatrachidae > Pseudophryne > Pseudophryne corroboree. Next base: position 62,761,078 of record NC_086450.1, on the reverse strand, counting down.
CTGGCACATTCCTTATATTGCCTCAAGCTGTTTTATGTCTGGGTGAGATCTGCCTGACAGTGCAGCGACATTCACACCCTTGTGTCATTGTGTCACTGTACACACACTAATGTAACCCGAGAGATCCTTCTTTTAATTAGTCTGCAAATCCCTTGCGTCTTCTGTCGGAGCAGAGGAATGAGCTTCATGCTGAACCTGCAACATCTATTACACAAATTCCTCTGGGGAAGTGTATAGAAATTATACAGGGACAGGGTTACGGAGCTAGGGAGGGGAAATACGAGGGATCACCAGTACATCCAAAGTGCCCAAACTCTGCATCATTGCTGTTAATGATGATAAAGTGAATTAATAATCTTTTTCTGCTCCCTATAGGTAGAAATAAGGCATGTGCAGGTATCGGATATTTTACTTGGGATGATATGAATATTGCTAATATTGCTTTCTAGATAAAGGGGTTCTTGTTTTCCCCCCATAATTTGTCCAACAATGTCTAATATATAATAACCTTTCTTTCCCCACATAGCTTAGAGGCGCTCCTCGCAGTGGCTGCAATTAATTACTTTTTGTTTTTTACTGAAACGCTTTGTTTTTGGATTGTTCTTAATATCGGGTTCCCAGGCTGTAGCTCCTCCACCTGTGGTTGTATTTGTAACCCATGTCCCTGCATGCCTGAAAATTCAGCCAACTTTTGAGAGAAAGACTTGGGTCTCTGTGTGCCCCTCTTCTATCACTGCTCACTGAATCGGAACCTGACTGGCAGATATTTTTAGTGAAACAATATTGCTCCACCCTGAAAACCAATAAACCCTTAGCTTGCTGAGTAACACGTTTAATATGTTGGAAACCACAACACAGCGATGAGCAACAGGCGGCCCTATCAGAAAACATGGCTGCCGCATGCATAAAAATGGACGTTTTCCCCTGCAGAGACATTGGCCCAGATTTATCAAGCCTTGGAGAGTGTTAAATAGCACGGTCATAAAGTACCAGCCAACCAGCTCCTAAAGCCCCATACACACTAGACAAGATTTTGAAAGATCTCGCTCAGAATGGCCGATCTGAGCGAGATCTTTCACAATCTCATCCAGTGTGTACACTAAATGCTGTTAACGATGCGCGCTCCCGTGCATCGTTAACGACCCCCTCCCTTATCCGAACATGTGCGGACGAGGGAGATCCTCGTTAACCACAGCCATGCTGCAGATACAGCATGGCTGTCGTTGTCCCCGCCATCGCTGCCTGTCCCGGCCGCATCGGCAAGTGTGTATGCACTTGCCAATGCCAGGTCCCCGCTGCAGCCAATATCTGTGTCGGCGGGGATCGGGTAGTGTGTAGTGCCCTTTACTGTCATTTTTCGAACACAGCCTGTGACATGGAAGTTAGGAGCTGATTGGTTGTCTGGTACTTTATCACTGTGCTATTTATCACTCTCCAAGGCTTGATAACTGGAGGCCATTATCTTATAGTTGAAGATAATTTCTCTAGTTTTGCGCACTCTCCGTTGATTTAATGTATGCTACTACCCAATTTACCCTCCTATCGTGCAAACGTAATTTCCTCCACAATCACCATCCTGTTGCGCCGCAAACCGCTGCACCTTGGCGCACATCTTCTGATTAAGGCAGTTATTTCACACTTTTTCTTTGGCCTGCACATCAGATGCTTTGTGCTTCATGAATGACCTCCGGTGTGTGTTTATTTTCCTTACTACTTATTTAGTATGCTGTGTGGCTCATTTTGTTTCTCATTGTTCTACATGTTTTGCTCACAGGAATGTACATGGCTGTGTCCAGTGTGTTGCCAATCTGTTGCCATGTGTGGCTGTTTGTTGTATACTGATTGAGTACTCTCGATATATCACGCTGTGTACATGTATGCAGTAAGTGTGCTATTAATGTACATGTATTACAGCTGCCCATTTACACTTTAATACGAGGGTGATTCAGGAAGTAGAGTAACGTGTGTTATGTTCTCTATTTCGTTCTCACTTCCCGCCAGGCCAGAGCAGGTAGACCGCTTCTTCCCCTCACGGCCATTAGACTGCGCCTCATATCAGTCATACTATCCCAGCATCATGTGTAAGGTGGCGCGGCTGGCGGAAACACGGTCACACATTTAGGTGTATAGTGTGGTCAGATGTCTGCGTGTAGTGGGCACATCAGCAACTGAAGGTCATTGCCTGCTTGTCAAGGTGTACGGTCAGGGGTTAAAGGGGTGGGCAACGAGGTGGAACTGAGTTCCACCACCTGTAATGGTAAGGGGAAATAGTTCCACCTCCTCCATTGCCCTGCACAGTAATTCCAACAGAAAAGCCCGCCCCAGCATCTATGTCAATAGATGATGCAGGCGGCGCTAGTTTTACTGATGAGCTGCAGCCAAGTCCCCCTTCCTTAGGTACTGGTGGCTCCATGGTCTTCCTCCATCGACAGCCCATCCCTCCTGGTACACACACACACGCTGTTGCTGTTGGACAGCATTCATCCCTCCTCAAGTCATAGTGTCTTTCTTTTCCAGCATGGCGTATGTGATGTCATGCTGTCACCGCTGCTGAAGTGAAGAAGCCCCATGAAGAGGAGCAGGGGGGTGCCAAAACACTAGCACTGGCTCTGTCTCCGCTTAATGTGATTGGGGTGGCGGGGAGGTGGCGGAAACAGGTTTGGATTTGGTCTTCTACCTTTGATAATGGCAGAATAGACATTCAAGGTGAGCAGCGACCCAACTGGCCAATCTGGTCTCCCACAGGCAGTGCATCAAACCCAACCTGTTTCCATGACAAGACGTTATCACTGTAGACCTCGACAAGTTGGCGATGAATTTCAGTTGCTGATGTGCCCTTTAGACCCTGAAATCTGATCACACTACCTCAATGTGTGACCATGTTTCCACCAGTGCTGCCATCTTATACCTGATGTTAGGACAGTATGACTGATACGAGGCGCTGTCTAATGGCCGTGAGGGAAAGCAGTGGACTACCTGCTCTGTCCTGGCGGGAAATTATAATGAAATAGAGGCATTACACACGTGAGAGATCTTGTTACCTTACTTATTGGACCACACTTGTGTGTTAGCAGAACTGCATGAATCCTGTATGTTCATTAGATACCTGTATTGTGGTTTTGTATTTGGGGTGGTGTTATACAATTGCTGCACCTTACAGAGGCTGAGATTGTCATAAGTTGCTCTGCAGAGGCTGGTGATGTGTGTATTGTCCCAGCAGCAGGCAGAGTGCTCCGTATAATACAAGGTGTACCACTATGTCACATGTACACAACTCTGACTGCGGAGTATTGCAAGTGTCCGTACTATTCTACGCCTTGTGACATGCAAAGATACTTGTCCTAGGAGGCATACAGTATCTTAGGGTACATGTATGCCCAAATCAGATGCATGTCTGTTTACGGCCTAGAGACCTTACACGTGAATACACCTGACACGCCTCTCCATCGCAAACCCAAAATGTGCTCAACCCAATGTACAGCCGGAAGTTGTGGGCCTGTGCGCAGCGCTGCTAATCTTGTGCAAGACGCATTTTAACATGGCTCAAATTTACACTTAATACTAAATTGTGCACTTGGTGTTCCACTCTTCTGCCTTTTGGATCCAGCCTCTGACACTAACCATACACTATAGGTGGCCTTCTGTTAAAGAGCTATAAGCAACGTTCCCCAATATTTATAGCGTTTCCCATGGCTTGACAGACCTTCAGATATTTTGCATTGTGCGTGGTTATTCTGCTGTTGCAGAGAATGAGAGACTGGATGCAGTGTCCATCAATATAGGCAGGAAATCTGCTGCGCTCAGGAGAGAACAAACCTAAAATCACAGTTTTATCACAAACACCTGGAGGTCTAATAAACTTCTTGAACACTTACATCTATATCTGTCAATGGTGCTTTGCGCTCTTTCCTATAAAGCAACTTATATTTCAGATGTAGCAAACGATATGTCTTATAGCAGTGGTTCCCAAACGCAGTCTTCAAGGTACCCCAACAGCCCAGGTTTTAGGGATATCCCTGCAGTGCACAGATGGTATAAGCAAACTGATGTACCAATTAAGTCACCTGTGCCAAAGCATGGAGATCCTTAAAACCTGAACAGTTGGGGTACCTTGAGGACTGCATTTGGGAACCACTGCCCTATAGTGAATTTTGGATTTGGCTTATATAACTGTAAACCTAAGCTTACAACCCACAGCCACAGCACCCGACATTGCGTTATATACCGTACAACCTGAAAATCCTAGTACAGCTAAAAACCGAACTGCTAACGTGATCATGTAATTATAGCAACTCAATTATACATTCATATTTCTTTTGCTTTATCATCATCATCATCTGCATCTTCCAATTGGTTAAATACTAAAACATGATTAGGAAAATAAAAACAAGCAGAACATTCATATACTGTATGTTATATATTTTCATTCATATCAAATTCCAACCTCACTGCTAATCCTCCTGTAACTATTGCACATTTAAAAAGGGATGTACCTAAACATGCAAGGCAGACATTAAGGTGACCACCATTAATATCTGTCTCCATTGGTTCACATTGTGGTGTTAGTATGTATGATACAATCATATTATTATGAAATAAGGGGAATAACAGATATATGTCCTGTTACACAGCCACAGAGGACTGGACTGCTCTTCAGTAAGTCACAGTAGTGAATTGGGAGAAACGCGTTGGTAAAGTGAATGTCATTGCATGCCCTGCTGCACATTGTGATCTTGTCTGATTGAAGCATCTCCCCCTTGCTTGCTATGTTTCAGAACAAGAGGAGAATTTTGAGTTCATTATTGTGTCTCTCACTGGCCAGAGTTGGCACTTTGAAGCCACGAGTTACGAGGAGAGGGATGCCTGGGTTCAGGCCATAGAGAGCCAAATACTTGCCAGCCTACAGTCTTGTGAAAGTAGCAAGAACAAGGTAATACAATACTATTATTTTGTACAGGTTCACAATTTCCAAATAATTGTTTTTGTTACAATGATGGGCATAATTTGTGGACAACCGTACCTTTTCATACTTCACGATCCACGTGGACTACAATTGGGAACGGTAACCTCTGCCGAGCGCAGCGAGTCACCTTGCTGCGAGGGGACACCGTGCACTAATTGGGGTTCCCGGTCACTCTATGAAGAAAACGACACAATTTTTTTAAAAAAACTCATGTCGACCTTTTGACCTGATGACCTAGTTACTGTTGACCAATAGTGGTCGACCTAGTTACTATCTACCTTCCATACCACACCCATAATTGTGAAATGTCTAAGTGTAAATTATCTATGACATTTTGGAATTATCTTCATTTTGGACTAGGCAGAAACCTGGGGTATGGGTCGTTGGGTCGACTCAACTTAGGTCGACATGTACTAGGTCGATGGGTGAAAAGGTTGACATGAGCTTTTGGACTGTTTTTGGTGTCGTTTTCTTCGTAAAGTGGCGGGGAACCCCAATTAGTGCACCGTGTCCCCCATGATGATTTCTTACTGTCGATTTTATTTTCCAGTGTTCTATAATATTATTTTTATTAGCTGCTATTTATAAGGTGCCACAAACTTCCACAGTGCTGTACAGATCGAATATACAAAACAGGGTGAACCGAGTATCAGTATAAACAGATATACACAGAAACAATTGGGAGTATAAAACTGACACATAATAAATAACTTTATGCAGTTGGATCTTGTACAAAAGTGTTCACTACCCCATAAGGTGGGCAAAGGATGCGCGACAGGGTGGTGTTGCCGGCATTTAAATGCCGCAGCAATGGCAATTCACACCCGGAACTGAATTCCTCCCATAGTGAGAAATGTGAGACTAATACTGACATATAATAAATAATAGTGACCCAAACCAGCTGGCTGAGAAAGTGGACATGGGGGGAGGGAACGAACATTAGGAAGCAGGACCCTGCTCCCAAGATCTTACATGTCTCTGTGGCTGAACAGTCCCAGACTACCCCCTACCCAGCAACTAGGGGCTTAGCTGCTACTAGCTAGACTGCTGATCTAATAGCAGGCATGGCACCATGCCCTGGGGCACTGTCACATCTGTATCTCTGACACATAGCTGGTGAGACTAACTTGACACTGATTGGTTAGACCAATCAGGTGACACTCATCACAGTCATGCTCTTATTAACTGACTTAAGGCCCTCACACAATTCCGAGAATTTGCTGCAATTTTCCCATCTTGTAGTGGCTGGGAACGGGGAATTGGGAATATTAAACATGTTTAAAAATCCCAATTCCCCGATCCCAACCAAAGACAGATCGCCAGTCATCAGTGATCGGCGGCACGGCAGCCACTGAGGGAAGCTGGGAGCAGTGGGCCTGGGAGGTCATTTTGAGATTGGCAGCTGCTGGAAGATTATATTTTCCGGCAGCTGCCCAGTGGGTGTTTTTTGACTGGTCGCATCAGTTGCAACCAGGTTGGGGAAAGGCCAGACTGGCTGATGCGACAACGACAGGCAAGTGGTTAACAGATACCTAATCGCTGTCACACACCCTCTCGCACAGTTGCTGAATTCCCTTACAGTGTCACATTCTGCTGTCTCATTCTGTCACATAATGGCCTGATTCAGAGGTGGAAGCGGTGGCGATGTCGGACACAGTCTGCGCATGCATCCCCATAGATGCAGTTTCAGTGGGTGTTTATGAGTGGTAACAGGGGGGTGGCTAGCCGGGTGTGGGCGAGTTACATGCAGCTACTGCATCTAAAGACGCAGTTGTACTGACACAGGCGGCCATGTTGAGGCAGAGATTCTGTGCCTCCATAGATCTAGCGCAGTCTCTGTTGGTGCGACCGGTTGTTCATTTTAATACACACAGCGGCAGATTAGCACTACAGCCGATGGGCATATCAGACCATCAGCCACGACATTCGCAAAAATACGCAGTTGGGACCAGCCCTGTGTCCACCTCTAAATCAGGCCCTAAATGAGACCCCTGGCAAGGACCGTCATTCCCTGTTTTTGCCTCCTTTACAATTCAACTTGTCTACTCTATGTGTATTTAATGCATCCCTGCTCTGAATGTCTTACCCATAGCTGTTCACACATACCGCAATACAGGCATTCTGCACGGCTGCCAAATACCCAGACATGTGAGTAATTTGCCCACACAAACTGTCACTGACCCCCTGAGCTTGTCCGTGCACCGTGCGGAACAGCTAGACAGCAGTGCATTGCATGTACAGCTACAGGGCCAGCTCACATGATAAGGCTCCCACGCTATTGGTCTATCGCTATGACTGACCAGATTGTCCATCCTTTGTGGGCCTGCCCAGATATTAGCAGGTCACCGCACCAGTTCCCATCATGTCACTGTGATCAGTCATTCATCTGTTCTCTAGTTAGGATCACTAACTGACCTCCAGTTCCATGACCTAAAGACCATGAATGAGTGGATGGAGCCTTCAGTTTATTTCATTAGAAATTGACAGCTCTAAAATCACACGAGTAGGAGCTGTGACACCTATAGGTTATTAAAACAAAACCGAAACGCACAGAAGAGAGGTGGCGAGTTTGTACGCAGTGCACAAAGTACTCCTATGACGTCGTACAAAGTTTCTTGGGAATTGAAGATACATTTTTTTATGGGTATTCAGCCCCTAAGCTGGCTTCCTGCAGTTTCAGATCAAATTGGCTGCAGGTCGCAGCGTAAATGAGGCTACAATGTGTGCAGCTCACAACCAATGTCTAACCAGGGCCTATCAGAGTGCTGATTGGTCGCTCAGTAGATACAGTCATCTTTCAGCAGCTATTCTTAAGGGAAGAAGATACCTCCTAACAATGACAGGGTGTGGTATGATTAGTAGTCAGTCATCGGGTCGACACAATAATGCAGTCATCACGTCTACCCGGATGATATGTCCACGTGCTGAACGGTCAGCAAACTGTCCCTGGTGGTCTTAATCGGTTTGGTGATGTTAACCTGGTGCCTGTCAACAATTTGGACCATGTTGACCTCATGAATGTTGATATGGGTGATGTCAAGTATTCGATCAGATAGTGAAATAAAATTAAGAGATTGGTTCTGTATAACACATTGGATAGCGTTGTATGTATAAAATCTTATACTAACAATTGGTTCCTCCAAGATGTGTCGTTTCCACCTGTAGCCACTTATGGGGGAATCCTATTAGCCGCGAACAACTTGCGGGGGGTGAGAGTTGCTGTTGCGATGGTGTATAAACGCCGGCAACGGCACATTTACTCGCCGCACTTGCAATTCCCCCTTCTAGTGCTGGCCTCGCACATTTTTGCGTGCGAGTCCGGCGGTACCGTACGATGCACTCGCTCGTGCCAGGAGCTGTCTGCGGCTAATTGGATTCTCCCCTTAGTGTTGCTCAAACGCTAGCGGGATTATTTATTAATTGCAGATAAGATCAATTAGATCTTTTAACTTTAATGTACCTGTTAGTTTTGCTATTGCTCCTCTAATTGCTAACATGCAGTTTTGCTGAATGCCCGTACTCCGTGGTCTGACCCCACAATCCCTCTCTCTCTCTGTCTCTCCTCCAGTCCCGTCTCACCAGCCAAAATGAGGCTTTAGCTCTACAGTCGATTCGCAACCTGCCAGGAAACTCGCATTGTGTGGATTGTGATGCACAAAGTAAGTATATACTGTATCTCCAGAGACACCATGATGAGCCATCTCTCTGCTCTCCTAATATTGGGTGACCTCCTCTGGATGCCGGGATTATTGTCCTTTCACATTGCCTTTAAGTCATCAGAGAGCTTAACCTCTCTACTTGTCCAATACAGTGTTTATATATTATAACTTGGTAGAGGTAGCCCATCATTCGACTGTTGTCATGATAATTTCACCCCTAGGTGGCGCCGTTCAACCAAGTCTTAAAAATAGTGTGTAATTTTACCTTTGCAGAGTAATGTCTGTTGCAATGTAAACTGAAGGAGAATGCTACAGTGTGAAGCCGTCTAAATAGACTTATTTCATCTGATAGCAATCCCTGTAGGGTTAGTCATCTGGGGGTATGTGGTTAGCATATAATTCGTCGGGATCTCGGTGATCACAATACAGATACCGGGATCCCGACGGTGGCACCATACCGCCGCCGGTATACGGGCGAGGTAGGTTATTCCCCCTCTAGGGGTGTCCACGACACCCATAGATGGAGAATAGAACCTTTGGCGAGTGAAGTTCGCCATCGGGCTCGCAATGGGCTTAATTGTGCTTGCCCTCCTCTCAGCATTCCACCGCTCGGGATTCAGATGTCTGTATAATGACATTCTGCATCCCGTGCGGCAGGATATCATACCGATCCCCTATGAAACGGTCCAAATGCAAAGATTCCGATTCTTAAAGAACGACCGCAATGATTCAACATGCTCCAACTTCCCCCATGGACCAATCACTGGTGGTGCCTGTCAGTGTCTGCTTTAAGAATCGGAATCTTTGCAACTGGACTGTTTCGAGGATATCGCATACATCAACCATGGGTTAAATTATCATTGTTCCAGTTACTCCTCTGCATGTATATCATAGAAAGTATAAAAGCCATGCCTGTTATATTGTCATCTGAATAATTGCCTCTTTGCCTTTAGCGGATTGACAGATGTGCCTGTATTCAGAGTGTGCTAGTGGCTGACTACTCACAGTGGCTGCAGCCGTTTGTAATGGCTGAACCAATATTAACGTGAATTACTGACACAGTGATGTTACCAGATTCCAGTAGGTTGGCTCGTTGATTATTAGTCCAGCCCACAAAGTAGTTGCCACCACAGCGGCACGCATTAAAGTTCCCACTGTGAATGATTATAAGTCTCCCTGTTATCTTCTAGTTGTAAGTTAGAATTACCCAGTGCAGGTTACTGCTGGCATAGCACATAAAAGTAGGTCTTTGTGGATAATGCAATATATAGTCCTGTGAATCCCCACTGTATGCCGCTAATGCTACAGCCAGTTCCCCTTTTCTTGCTCCTGCTATTTGTCCTGCACAGTTTGTGGTGTTATAGTAATGTTGTATACTTCTACTGTGTACTTACACTATTGTTAGCTGTTGAGTATTGTAGTTATTCTCTATTATTTGGCATTTGTTTTTTGTTTATCTCCTTGTACCTTGCGGACCGTTTTGAGTTAATAAAAACCACCAAAGTACAATGACATGTAATACTAGAGGATACAGTAATCTACCACCAGGGCGATGGAGATGCCATTAGACTAGAATAGATACCTCTTTCATAAAAAGCAGCTTTGGTATTATTCTGCGCCATCCCCATCAGGGATTGCAGCTTTTCCCTAACACTCCGCTGCTGTAGCCCTCTTCCTACTTAAGATAACCCTGCACCTAGTGCCTAACCCTAATTCTCCCCTCCCATAGCCTAACCTCCCCCTAGTGCCTAACCCTAACCCGCTCCTCCTGTAGCCTAACCTGCCCCTAGTGCCTAACCCTAATCCTCCCCTCCTGTAGCCTAACCTCCCCCTAGTGCCTAACCCTAACCCGCTCCTCCTATAGCCTAACCTGCCCCTAGTGCCTAACCCTAATCCTCCCCTCCTGTAGCCTAACCTCCCCCTAGTGCCTAACCCTAACCCGCTCCTCCTATAGCCTAACCTCCCCCTAGTGCCTAACCCTAACCCGCTCCTCCTGTAGCCTAACCTGCCCCTAGTGCCTAACCCTAATCCTCCCCTCCTGTAGCCTAACCTCCCCCTAGTGCCTAACCCTAACCCGCTCCTCCTATAGCCTAACCTGCCCCTAGTGCCTAACCCTAATCCTCCCCTCCTGTAGCCTAACCTGCCCCTAGTGCCTAACCCTAATCCTCCCCTCCCATAGCCTAACCTCCCCCTAGTGCCTAACCCTAACCCGCTCCTCCTATAGCCTAACCTGCCCCTAGTGCCTAACCCTAATCCTCCCCTCTCATAGCCTAACCTCCCCCTAGTGCCTAACCCTAATCCTCCCCTCCTGTAGCCTAACCTGCCCCTAGTGCCTAACCCTAATCCTCCCCTCCCATAGCCTAACCTGCCCCTAGTGCCTAACCCTAATCCTCCCCTCCCATAGCCTAACCTCCCCGTAGTGCCTAACCCTAACCCGCTCCTCCTATAGTCTAACCTCCCCCTAGTGCCTAACCCGCTCCTCCTATAGCCTAACCTCCCCCTAGTGCCTAACCCGCTCCTCCTATAGCCTAACCTGCCCCTAGTGCCTAACCCTAATCCTCCCCTCCTGTAGCCTAACCTGCCCCTAGTACCTAACCCTAACCCGCTCCTCCTATAGCCTAACCTGCCCCTAGTGCCTTACCCTAATCCTCCCCTCCTGTAGCCTAACCTCCCCCTAGTGCCTAACCCGCTCCTCCTATAGTCTAACCTCCCCATAGTGCCTAACCCTAACCCGCTCCTCCTGTAGCCTAACCTGCCCCTAGTGCCTAACCCTAATCCTCCCCTCCCATAGCCTAACCTCCCCCTAGTGCCTAAGCCTAATCCTCCCCTCCCATAGCCTAGCCTCCCCCTAGTGCCTAACCCGCTCCTCCTATAGTTTAACCTCCCCATAGTGCCTAATCCTAACCCACCCCTCCTATAGACTAACCCTCCCCCTAGTGCCTAACCCTAACCCGCTCCTCCTATAGACTAACCACCCCCTAGTGCCTAACTCTAATCTTCCCCTCCTATAGCCCAACCTCCCCCTAGTGCCTAACCCACCCCTCCTATAGACTAACCACCCCCTAGTGCCTAACGCTAACCCGCCCCTCCTATAGACTAACCTTCCCCTAGTGCCTAACCCTAATCCTCCCCTCCCATAGCCTAACCTCCCCCTAGTGCCTAACCCTAACCAACCCCTTCCGCAGCATAACCCTTCCCCTAGAGCCTAACCCTAATCCTCCCCTCCTGTAGCCTAACCCTAATCCACCACTCCTGCAGCCTGACCCTAATCCACCCCTCCCGTAGCCTACCCTCCCCCTAGTGCCTAACCCTAACTCACCACTCCTGCAGCCTAACCCTAATCCTCCCCTCCCGTAGCCTACCCTCCCCCTAGTGCCTAACCCTAACTCACCACTCCTGCAGCCTAACCCTAACCGTCAGCACCCTGCAGACTGTCAACCTTTCATATGTTGACATTGTGAATATGTCGACATTCTGCAGATGCTGACATCCCTTGCTGGCTATAAGGTGGTATTATATATTCAAGATCAGATGGGGTTGCGTGGCTAAAAAAACAACTACTTTAAAATCCTGAAAAATTATTTGTTTTCATTTTAAAAATAATCAGTCTGTATTTCATTGCATTACCATGACCTTTCTCCTACACATGTCTGAGGTTAACGTTACCTGCATCTATTGCCATTTTATTGTACCTTTTGCTGCGTAAGAGCGCGCTGTAGTGAATGTGGCGGAATAATGTTCCCGGTGTAATAACATCACTGCTGTGTTCTACAAAACATTATTAGAGAAGTAACACTGGAAGCACACAAGCAGACTATGTTGTGTCCTGGCTAGTGATTAACCTGTTCATGGCCTATTGCTGTTAGAATGGCATATAACGTCCGTCCGGGCTGCACTAGTGAACGGACATTAGCAGACAGTGGTTCATTCCTCTCGGCCCAGGTCCAGCAGATGCTGCCACAGCCGGCCATGCTCCAGTCCTCCTCTCACACTTACAGCGGGTAGAGGTACCCTTTGTTATTGCAGCAGTGTGTGCCAGCTCTCACCTCCCTCTCTCTGATCACCCACAGACCCAGACTGGGCCAGCCTGAACCTCGGAGCTCTGATGTGTATAGAGTGTTCTGGGATTCATCGTAACCTGGGGACCCATCTATCCCGCGTCCGTTCCTTGGACCTCGATGACTGGCCGCCCGAGCTCATAAAAGTCATGTCAGCCATTGGGAACGAGCTGGCGAACGGCGTGTGGGAGGGAAGCAGTCAAGGGCATGTGAAGCCATGTTCAGAAAGCCCCAGGTCAGTGTCACTGCTAATGTATTAAGAGAGAAATGTGACCGAATGATGATACGGAACTTTCCTGATGGTGTCAGAATCTGTGCTGTCTCTTAGTATTGGGTAATGACAGGATTGTTGTCTTCACTTAACAAAGCATCAGTACTTGTTCCTTTAGTGTAGGCTGCTGTGCCTCCAAGCAGAGAACGTGGATGGTAATCTGGATGCTTTACAGTGACTATATTGCTAGTAGCATACATCCAAGTCAGGACACTAGAGGGGCTGCTCACATGTGGAGAACCCTCTTTCCAGGTAACTTCTCCCCAAAGTGTAGCAGAAAGCAATGTCCCCACTGTGTCAGGCCCACCGGTCTGTAGTTCCAGGTCTCGTGTATTTCCTCCCTCTCTGTACAGCATATCTGTAGTCTGGATCCACTGCTCACTGGTTGCCTTTAGCCCTTTTAAGCTATTATTTTAATCATGTTATTATCTATTATTATTATTATGTAATTGGGCTACATAGACATTGTCCACTTTCAGTTTTCAGAGCAGTCCCCTGTGTAAGTGGCTTGTATGTACCTACTATGTATCCGTGTTATAGCTACCTAGCTGTGGTCCATTTCCTTCTCCATATGCTCTGGCTACTGACCAAAGTGCATTATAAAATTATTTGTTATATCCTCATCTTTGACTTCTATACCTACAAACAGGCCCTATAATGCCTCATTATTTAGTCTCCTAAACTATCAATAATGTTTTGTTTCACATGAAGTGGTATTCCAGCGCTGCTCCTATTCGTCCACTTTGTTGGATAAAAACAAAGTGTGTTGAGGTGGGTACATGCTATACGATATATCGTATATGACCATTATAGAATGTGTACACTCAATCTATCATTCATACACGCTCGTCATTACACCATCCCATCTAAGGTGCTGCACCTCAGATGGGGTAATGCAATGTACGATGTGGTACACATTGAGTAGTGTGCGTGCAGGACCACGCCATATGCTGGACTCTGACGTTTGTCACTGTTCTACATGATGAGTGCATAGTGTGTACAAGAGCAACAATTAATTGTATACAATCCCTGGACACGATGTATCATTCTGCAGGTTGCATAGTGTGTGTGTGTGCTATATATCGTGCGTTCTGGGATTGTATGGGTGTAAGTGAAATTGGAACGGCCCTCTCATTGCTCAAGTATTCATTTATAAAGATACGAGTTTTATATGCATAAGCTGGGTACACACCTGAACGACGGCGCGATTTAACAATATATCGCATAATCGTACACACTACATGATCCGCCGTGCGGTGATGCAATATATTGTTACATGCTTCATGTAGCAACACCCGTGTTGTCCGTAGAATCCTCCCTCTGATGTGCAGCATGTCAGATGGGACAATGCAACCACCCAGTTCATCACAACAACGAATTAGGTGGATTTGGTAGTACACATAGGATACGATGGTCGTTGCCATCCGTCGCGGATCGCAACATCGTCCGATATATTGTATAATGTGTTCCCAGCTATAGCTCTGAGAATTGCGTTACTGCTTTTCCGTTTTCCTCTCATATTCTTCAGTATTTTTATGTTTATTTTGTTCTCTTATGTTGCTATGGATGTGTCTCCTGCCCGGATAGTACTATTGTGTGTGTGGGAGCAGATTGCTATTCTCCAGTATATGTCTCTGTCCTCCTCCCCTGGTTGAAGTAATTCAGTGATGAAGCATCCAAGATGCTCGCTTAGGGTCTCCTCTGCAGTTAGACAGAAATCCAGTCAGAGGGTGCAAGTGTGCACCTGCACAATCCCTGTTCCCATGTCTGCTTCCGCATGAAGCACACAAATTTTTGGAAGCTTGGTATTAACACTGCGATTTAGAGTTGAGAAAACTGTGAGGCCCTTAGTGTCCTGGCTCTGCTAACTTTGTGAACATTTAGTAAAATCCCCTCTCTTCCCAGATGGAGGATGTTCTGTAAATCCAAATAGATTTTCGGTTGCACATTGACGTTTCTGTCACAAGAAGTTCTGTCGCCTTCACCTCTATGTACTGGATGTACTTCTGAGAGGCTCTCAGTGGTTGACACCTTCATAAGATCAGTGCCTAACTTACTACATTCTTCTTCCACGTGCCATCAGCAGTTACCAGGTCATTTGTCCCTGGGTGGACAGTAGAATCCACCTCCCACTTCTTTCTTGCCTGCCGTCATGGTTTCATCAGACGCTCCTTATCCCTCTGGGCAGAATTCTTGCAGTAGACCTATTTAGTCAGGTATTATCTCCGCAGTTATTTCAGGTATACGTATGCACCTCAGTAGTACACAAGCTTAGATGATCATGTAGGGTGATGTACATAACCGAACATCGCGGTCTCATCTCACCCCGAATTCGATCTCTCCCAAGATGTGCGTTCTGTATGGGTTCTATGAAGTATACTGATCCATTAGCATTAAACCTAGGGTTGCCACTCATCCTATATCACACAGGATCATCCTGAACTTGAAGGTAACATGCTGTGTCCCGTATTGAATGTGGGAGGCCAAGAAGATTTAGGGGGCGTGGCCATGCCTCATGGATTTGGACCCCCCATCCTGTATTTTGTCAGACGCAACAAATTACATTGCCACCTATCATCATTTCATGGTGCAAAAATATTTTATTTGAGCTATCTCGCTAATTCACATAGCAGTGATCTGGCCAAAGTGTGTTTCCTTCCCATCACCCAGTTATCTTGGGATCCGGTCTCTAAGTCATCAGTAACTAGGTCGACCACTATGGGTCGACTGGGTCTCTAGGTCAAAAGGTCAACATGAGTTTTTCACAATTTTTTTCTTTTTTTTTAACCTTTTCATACTTAACGATCTACGTGGACTACGATTGGAACGGTAATCTGTGCTGAGCGAAGTGGCAGCGGAGCGAGGGGACACGGTGCACTAATTGGGGTTCCCGGTCACTCTACGAAGAAAACGTCACCAAAAAAACATTAAAAACTCATGTCGACCTTTTGACCATGTCGACCTAGACCATGTCGACCTAAAGACCCTGTCGACCTAGTTACTGTCGGCCAATAGTGGTCGACCTACTTTTCTCTAACGTCCTAGTGGATGCTGGGGACTCCGTCAGGACCATGGGGATTAGCGGGCTCCGCAGGAGACAGGGCACATCTAAAAAAGCTTTTAGGTCACATGGTGTGTACTGGCTCCTCCCCCTATGACCCTCCTCCAAGCCTCAGTTAGGTTTTTGTGCCCGTCCGAGAGGGTGCAATCTAGGTGGCTCTCTTAAAGAGCTGTTTAGAAAAGTTTTTTTTTAGGTTTCTAATCAGTGATTCCTGCTGGCGACAGGATCACTGCAACGAGGGACTTAGGGGAGAGACTTGCAACTCACCTGCGTGCAGGAGGATTGAAGTTTTAGGCTACTGGACACTGAGCTCCAGAGGGAGTCGGAACACAGGTCAGCCTGGGGTTCGTCCCGGAGCCGCGCCGCCGATCCCCCTTACAGACGCTGAAGAACGGCAGAACGGAGGTCCGGAAACAGGCGGCAGAAGACTCCTCAGTCTTCATGAAGGTAGCGCACAGCACTGCAGCTGTGCGCCATTGTTGCTACACGGCTCACTGATCTCGGTCACGGAGGGTGCAGGGCGCTGCTGGGGGCGCCCTGGGCAGCAATATAGATTACCTTAGAGGCAAATAAATACATCACATATAGCCATTAAGGCTATATGTATGTATTTAACCCAGGCCAGTTTTCCTAATAACCGGGAGAAAAACCAGCCGAAAAAGGGGCGGAGCTTATTCTCCTCAGCACTCAGCGCCATTTTCCTGACCAGCTCCGCTGGTGAGGAAGGCTCCCACTCTCCCCTGCACTACAGAAACAGGGTTAAAGAGAAGGGGGGCATAAATTGGCGATATAATTATATATTAAGAGCGCATATATATATATATATATAGAAACAACACCTTCTAGGGTTGTTTATATACATTATGGCGCTTTTGGTGTGTGCTGGCAAACTCTCCCTCTGTCTCCCCAAAGGGCTAGTGGGTCCTGTCCTCTATCAGAGCATTCCCTGTGTGTGTGCAGTAGGTCGGTACGTGTGTGTCGACATGTATGAGGAAAATGTTGGTGAGGAGACGGAGAAAATTGCCTGTAATGGTGATGTCACTCTCTAGGGAGTCGACACCGGAATGGATGGCTTATTTAGGGAATTACGTGATAATGTCAACACGCTGCAAGCCGGTTGACGACATGAGACAGCCGGCGGACAAATTAGTATCGGTCCAGGCGTCTCAGACACCGTCAGGGGCTTGTAAAAACGCCCATTTACCTCAGTCGGTCGACAGACACTGACACGGACACTGACCCCAGTGTCGACGGTGAAGAAACAAACGTATTTTTCCTTTAGGGCCACAAGTTACATGTTAAGGGCAATGAAGGAGGTGTTACATATTTCTGATACCACAAGTACCACAAATAAGGGTATTTTGTAGGGTGGGAATAAACTACTTGTAGTTTTGCCTGAATCAGATAAATTAAATGAAGTGTGTGATGATACGTGGGGTTCCTCCGATAGAAAGTTATGGGCGGTATACCCTTTTCCCGCCAGAAGTAAGGGCGAGTTGGAAAACACACCTTAGGGTGGATAAGGCGCTCACACGCTTATAAAAAACATGGCGTTACCGTTTCCAGATACGGCCACCCTCAAGGAGCCAGCTGATAGGAAGCTGGAAAATATCATAACAGTATATACACACATACTGGTGTTATACTACGACCAGCAATCGCCTCAGCCTGGATGTGCAGCGCTGAGGGGGCTTGGTCGGATTTCCTGACTGAAAATTTTGATACCCTTGACAGGGACAGGATTTTATTGTCTATAGAGCATTTTAAGGATGCATTTCTATATATGCGTGATGCGCAGAGGCATATTTGCATTCTGGCATCAAGAGTAAATGTGATGTACATATCTGCCAGACGAAGACACGACAGTGGTCAGGTGAGGCAGATTCCAGACGGCATATGGAAGTATTGCCGTATAAAGGGGCGGTCCATTGGATCTGGTGGCCATGGCAACAGCTGAAAAATCCACCTTTTGTTACCCCGAGTCACATATTGGCAGAAAAGGACACAGTCTTTCAGTCTCAGTCCTTTCGTCCTCATACGGGCAGGCGGGCAAAGGCCAGTCATATCTGCCCAGGGGTAGAGGGAAGGGAAGAAGACTGCAGCAAGCAGCTCATTCCCAGGAACAGAAGCTCCTCACGGCTTCTGCCAAGTCCGCAGCATAACGCTGGGGCCGTACAAGCGGACTCAGGTGCGGTAGGGGGTCATCTCAAGAGTTTCAGCAACACTCGCAAGGGAACTCCGGGATCCTACATGTAATATCCCAGGTGTACATTGGAAATTCGAGACGTCTCCCCCTCACACAATTCACAGGCTGTATTCCCAGCAGGTGATAATCAAAGTACCCTTCTTACAACAAGGAAGGGGGTAGTATTCCACACTATATTGTGGTACTGAAGCCAACCGGCTCGGTGAGATCTGAAATATTTGAACACTTACATACAAGCGTTCAAATCAAGATGGAGTCACTCGGAGCAGTGATAGCGAACCAGGAAGTAGGGGACGATATGGTGTCACTGGATATCAGGGACGCTTACCTACAGGTCCAAATTTGCCCTTCTCACCAAGGGTACTTCAGGTTCCTGGTACAGAACTGTCACTATCAGTTCAGACGCGGCCGTTTGGATTGTCCACGGCGCCCCGGGTCTTTACCAAGGTAATGACCGGAATGATGATTTTTCTTAAAAGAAACATGGACGCTTTCCTGATAAGGGCAAGGTCCAGAGAACAGTTGGAGGTCGGAGTAGCACTATCTTAAGTAGTTCTACGACAGCACGAGGGGATTCTAAATATTCCAAAATCGCAGCTTTTTCCGACGACACGTCTACTGTTCCTAGGGATGATTCTGGACACAGTCCAGAAAAACGTGTTTCTCCCAGCGGAGAAAGCCAGGGACTTATCCGAGCTAATCGGGATCCTCCTAAAACCAGGAAAAGTGTCAGTGCATCATTGCACAAGAGTCCTGGTAAAAATGGTGGCTAATTACGAAGCAATTCCATTCGGCAGATTTCCCGCAAGAACTCTTCAGTGGGATCTGCTGGACAAATGGTCCGGATCGCATCCTCAGATGCATCAGCGGATAACCCTATATCCAAGGACAAGGGTGTCTCTCCTGTGGTGATTACAGAGTGCTCATCTTCTAGAGGGCCGCAAATTCGGCATTCAGGATTGGATGCCGGTGACCACGGAGGCCAGCCTGAGAGGCTGGGGAACAGTCACACAGGGAAAAAATTTCCAGGGAAGTGTGATTAAGTCTGGAGAATTCTCTCCGCATAAATAAGCTTAGAGCAAATTTATAATGTTCTAAACTTAGCTAGACCTCTGCTTCAAGGTCAGCCGGTATTGATCCAGTGGGATAACATCACGGCAGTCGCCCACGTAAACAGAAAGGGCGGCACAAGAAGCAGGAGGGCAGTGACAAAACTGCAAGGATTTTTCGGTAGGCGGAAAATCATGTGATAGCACTGTCAGCAGTGTTCTTTCCGGGAGTGGACGACTGGGAAGCAGACTTCCTCAGCAGGCATGACCTCCACCCGGGAGAGTGGAAACTTCATAGGGAAGTTTTTCAACATGATTGTGGACCGTTGGCAAAGACCAAAGGTGGACATGATGGCGTCCCGCCCGAACAAAAAACGGGACAGGTATTCCGCCAGGTCATGAGACCTTCAGGCGATAGCTGTGGATGTTCTGGTAACACCGTGGGTGTACCAGTCAGTGTATGTGTTCCCTCCTCTGTTTCTCATAACCAAGGTATTGAGAATTATAAGACATAGAGGAGTATGAACTATACTAGTGGCTCCGGATTGGCCAAGAGGGACTTGGTACCCGGAACTTCAAGAAATGCTCACAGAGGACTAAGGGCCTGGGGAGCTAAGAAGGGACTTGCTTCAGCAAGTACCATGTCTATTCCAAGACTTACCGCGGCTGCGTTTGACGGCATGGCGGTTGAATGCCGGATCCTGAAGGGAAAAGGCATTCCATAAGAGGTCATACCTACCCTGGTCAAAGCCAGGAAGGAGGTGACCGCACAACGTCATCACCACATGTGGTGAAAATATGTTGCGTGGGTGAGGCCAGGAAGGCTCCACGACGGAAATTCAACTAGGTCGATTTCTACACTTCCTGAAAACAGGAGTGTTTTGGGCCTCAAATTGGGGTTCATTAACATTTAAATTTCGGCCCTGTAGATTTTCTTCCAGAAAGAATTGACTTCAGTTCCTGAAGTCCAGATTGTAAAGGGTGTATTGCATATACAGCTTTTTTTGTGCCTCTAGGGGCACCGTGAGGTTTCAACATAGTGTTGGGATTTCTTAAAATCATATTGGTTTGAACAGCTCAAATCTGTGGATTTGAAATATCTCACATGGAAAGTGACCATGCTGTTGACCAATATCTCACATGGGAAGTGACCATGTGTTAGCCCTGGCCTCGGCCAGGCGATTGTCAGAATGGGCGGCTTTGTCTTACAAAAGCCCATATTAAAATTTTCCATTTGAACAGGGCAGAACTGGGACTCGTCTCCAGTTTCTTCCTAAAGGGGTGTCAGCGTTTTCACCTGAAACAACCTGTTGTGGTGCCTGCGGCTACTAGGGACTTGGAGGACTCCAAGTTACTAGACGTTGTCAGGGCCCTAAAATATATATATATATATATATATATATATATATATATATATATAGTTAGGACGGCTGGAGTCAGAAAGTCTGACTTGCTGTTTATATTGTATGCACCCAACAAGCTGGGTGCTCCTGCTTCTAAGCAGTCTATTGCACGCTGGATTTGTAGTACAATTCAGCTTGCACATTCTGTGGCAGTCCTGCCACAGCCGAAATATGTAGATGCCCATTCCACAAGGAAGGGGGCTCATCCTGGGCGGCTGCCCGAGGAGTCTCGGCATTACAACTTTGCCGAGCAGCTACGTGGTCAGGGGAGAACACGTTTGTAAAATTTTACAAATTTGATACTCTGGCTAAGGAGGACCTGGAGTTCTCTCATTCGGTGCTGCAGAGTCATCCGCACTCTCCCGCCCGTTTGGGAGCTTTGGTATAATCCCCATGGTCCTGACGGAGTCCCCAGCATCCACTAGGACGTTAGAGAAAATAAGAATTTACTTACCGATAATTCTATTTCTCGTAGTCCGTAGTGGATGCTGGGCGCCCATCCCAAGTGCGGATTGTCTGCAATGCTTGTACATAGTTATTGTTACAAAAATCGGGTTATTACTATTGTTGTGAGCCATCTTTTCAGAGGCTACTTCATTTTGTTATCATACTGTTAACTGGGTTCAGATCACAAGTTGTACGGTGTGATTGGTGTGGCTGGTATGAGTCTTACCCGGGATTCAAGATCCTTCCTTATTGTGTACGCTCGTCCGGGCACAGTACCTAACTGAGGCTTGGAGGAGGGTCATAGGGGGAGGAGCCAGTACACACCATGTGACCTAAAAGCTTTTTTAGATGTGCCCTGTCTCCTGCGGAGCCCGCTAATCCCCATGGTCCTGACGGAGTCCCCAGCATCCACTACGGACTACGAGAAATAGAATTATCGGTAAGTAAATTCTTATTATAATCTACCTTCCATACCATACCCGTTATCTTTTCCCCTCATGTTCTACATGAGTCTGGTGTCTGATTGTAAAGCACAGCGGAATATGCTGGCCGCTATGTAAGTAAATGTTAATGAATAAATATTAAATCACACTTTGTTTCTGTAGAACCCAGTATAACAAAGTAAGAAATTATTATATGTACTGTGGTATAACCTTACCTGTTGGATACTTTACAGTGCATCCGGAAAGCATTCACAGCGCTTCACTCTTTCCACATTTTGTTATGTTACAGCCTTATTCCAAAATGGAATAAATATTTTTCCCTCAAAATTCTGCACACTATGGCCCTCATTCCGAGCTGATCGCTCGCTAGCTGCTTTTAGCAGCAGTGCAAACGCTAAGCCGCCTCCCTTTTGGAGTGTATCTTAGCATTGCAGAAGTGCGACCGAAAGGTTAGCAGAACTGCTCGTAAAAGTTTTCATGCGGTTTCAAAGTGGCTCCAAACCTACTCCTACCTTGCAATCACTGCAGTCTGTTTAGTTCCTGGTTTGACGTCACAAACACGCCCTGCATTCGGCCAGCCACTCCCCCGTTTCCCCAGCCACTCCTGCGTTTTTATCCGTCACGCCTGTGTTTTTCAACAAACTCCCCGAAAACGCTCAGTTACCACCCGGAAACACCCACTTCCTGTCAATAACTCAACGATCAGCAGTGCGACTGAAAAGCGTCGCTAGGCAATTAGCTGCAGATTGGAAAAACCCTATCCCGCCCTTCCATGCAATCTATAGTTGCCCGTATCTGGTACCTTTACCGCATGGACTACATGACTAGCATCATAAACTGCTCCTCTATATCATTCGATAAAATATGAAGTCCATGGCTGGCCACCCAGCAAGCCCCTTCACCTTTTAATTTGTGATACCCCGCACTATATTTGATGGGACCCTCCCGGGGACTCTATCCTATTCTATTTTGTCCTTTCCTCTCTTCTCTCTCTTCTTCTCTGTCTTTCTCTCTTCTCGACCTTCTTCTACTCTTACTCTTTAACGTTAGTCGGTTAGCTGCGCGGCTGACTGACCCTTTTTTTTTTTCTGTTTTACAATACCCGCTCTCTGGGTCAAAAATGGGTCACTGTTCTTTTTTTTTTTTTGTTTCCTATATAACTACCAACTATTGTACTACATTCGCAATGTGATTTGCTGTAACCATAATCTGTTGGTATCTGTTCGTTTTTGTGATCCCATGAATTAAAAATTATTTGAAGAAAAAAAAAGAAAAGCATCGCTAGGTCGCATGTACAGAAATGCCGCTTTTTGAACTAATCGCCACGCTGTGACCGAAAGCAGCTAGCGATCAGCTCGGATTGAGGGCCAATAGCCCATAATGACAACGTGAAAAAAGTTTTTTTGAGATTTTTACAAATTTATTAAAAATAAAAAACTAAGAAATCACATGTACATAAATATTCACAGCCTTTGCTCAATACTTTGTTGATGCAAATTTGGCAGCAATTACAGCCTCAGGTCTTTTTGAATATGATGCCACAAGCTTGGCACACCTATCTTTGGGCAGTTTCGCCCATTCCTCTTTGCAGCACCTCTCAAGCTCCATCAGGTTGGATGAGAAGCGTCGGTGCACAGCTATTTTCAGATCTCTCTCGAGATGTTCAATTGGATTCAAGTCTGGGCTCTGGCTGGGCCACTCAAGGAAATTCACAGAGTTGTCCTGAAGCCACTCCTTTGATATCTTGGCTGTGTGCTTAGGGTCGTTGTCCTGCTGAAAGATGAACCGTCGCCCCAGTCTGAGCGCAAGAGCACTCTGGAGATGGTTTTCATCCAGGATGTGTCTGTACATTGCTGCATTCATCTTTCCCTCTATCCTGACTAATCTCCCAGTTCCTGCCACTGAAAAACATCCCCACAGCATGATGCTGGAACCACCATGCTTCACTGTAGGGATGGTATTGGCCTAGTGATGAGCGGTGCCTGGTTTCCTCCAAATATGACGTCTGGCAATCACGCCATAGAGTTCAATCTTTGTCTCATCAGACCAGAGAATCTTGTTTCTCATGGTCTGGGAGTCCTTCAGGTGCATTTTGGCAAACTCCAGGCAGGCTTCCATGTTCTTTTTACTAAGGAGTGGCTTCCGTTTGGCCACTCTACCATACAGGCCTGATTGGTGGATTGCTGCAGAGATGGTTGTCCTTTTGGAAGGTTCTCCTCTCTCCACAGAGAAACGCTGTAGCTCTGACAGAGTGACCATCGGGTTCTTGGTCACCTCCCTCTCTAGGGCCCTTCTCCCCCGATCGATCAGTTTAGACGGCCGGCCAGCTCTAGGAAGAGTCCTGGTGGTTCCGAATTTCTTCCATTTACGGATGATGGAGGCCACTGTGCTCATTGGGACCTTCAAAGCAGCAGATATTTTTACCCTTCCCCAGATTTGTGCCTCAAGACAATCCTGTATCGGAGGTCTACAGACAATTCCTTTGACTTCATGCTTGGTATGTGCTCAGACATGCACTGTCAAGTGTGGGACCTTATATAGACAGTCATGTGCCTTTCCAAATCATGTCTAATCAACTGAATTTATCACAGGTGGACTCCAATTAAGCTGTAGGAACATCTCAAGGATGAATCAGTCGAAACAGGATGCACCTGAGATTAATTTTGAGCTTCATGGCAAAGGCTGTGAATACTTATGTACATGTGATTTCTTAGTTTTTATTTTTAATAAATTTGCAAAAATCTTTAAAAAAAAAAACTTTTTTCACGTTGTCATTATGGGGTATTGTGTGTAGAATTTTGAGGGGGGAAAAATAATTTATTCCATTTTGGAATAAGACTGTAACATAACAAAATGTGAAAAAAAAAGTGAAGCCCTGTGAATACTTTACAGATGCATTGTACATGGGATTTTATATTTCTCATGATTATCATTTGAGTGCTGCTATTTTTCCCTTAAAGAACCTTGAAATGACAACCCTTTTCTATTATTATCACCTGCATGCGGCGTAAGACACTGCAGCAGTACCTCTTTATTTACATGGGGACCTGTACTTGATTTTTTCACAAACCTGGTGGGATGGATATGTTAGAGAGTAGGGATGTAAGTGCCAGTGACATGAGGTCAGGAGCCCGCTCTTATTACTGCAGCACCTAGTACTCCACCTGTCCAGCAGAGGTCGCCACTGCAAGTGCTGTGTCACAGCTTGATCATGCACACTGTATTGATTCCAGGAGAGGAGGGATGTGTCAGTGACATGCAGTCAGGAGCCTGCACTCATTACTGTCAGCACCTAGTACTCCACCTGTCCAGCAGAGGTCGCCACTGCAAGTACTGTGTCAGAGCTTCATCATGTACACAATAGGGATTCCGGTAGAGCAGGGGTTCTCAAACTCGGTCCTCAGGACCCCACACAGTGCATGTTTTGCAGGTAACCCAGCAGGTGCACAGGTGTATTAATTGCTCACTAACACATTTTAAAAGGTCCACAGGTGAAGCTAATTATTTACCTTGCGATTCTGTGAGGAGACCTGGAAAACATGCACCGTGTGGGGTCCTGAGGACCGAGTTTGAGAACCTGTGCGGTAGAGGAACAAAACTTTTCTGGACTTTTTTTTTTTTTTATTCCTCTTTATTTGATTTATGTTTTAGATGTGCTGGGGGCCAATACATGTACTGTCAAGAAACATGCCACTCTGCCCTAATATTTCGTCCAAGTTGTATTGTACTGTTCTGTATATCCAAATAAATGAGCCTTTATTTGGCAAACTGTTGTTTAAAACTACCACTAATCATGATTTACTGTGCATTGCATTTACCACAGAGACCTTGAGCTCACAGTGCATACAGGCATCTATATAAAGTACAGGTTGAGTATCCCATATCCAAATATTCCAAAATACAGAATTTTTTGAGTGAGATAGTGAAACCTTTGTTTTCTGATGGCTCATGTACACAAACTTTGTTTAATACACAAAATTATTAAAAATATTGGCTAAAATGACCTTCAGGCTGTGTGTATAAGGTGTATATGAAACATAAATGCATTCTGTGCTTAGACTTAGGTCCCATCACCATGATATCTCATTATGGTATGCAATTATTCCAAAATACTGAAAAAGCAGATATCCAAAATACTTCTGGCCCCAAGCATTTTGGATAAGGGATACTCAACCTGTAGAACGTTTGCCCGTCTCTGCTCCGTCATATGCTGTGTAAATACCACTGTGTGTAGTATATGCGCCTCTCTCCACATGTGCTCACTGTGTGAGGTTTAGTCTCCACTCCATTTACCGTTCACAAATAGAACGGTAGAGAGAAATATATTAGATAAATATATTAGACATCTATCTACGCATAACATGTATTTCTATAGGTAAATAAATGTGTGTGCGTGTGTTTACATATATATATATATATATATATTTCTCTGACGTCCTAGTGGATGCTGGGAACTCCGTAAGGACCATGGGGAATAGCGGGCTCCGAAGGAGACTGGGCACTCTAAGAAAGAATTAGGACTACCTGGTGTGCACTGGCTCCTCCCTCTATGCCCCTCCTCCAGACCTCAGTTAGAATCTGTGCCCGGCTCGAGCTGGTTGCACACTAGGGGCTCTCCTGAGCTTCTAGTAAAGAAAGTTTTTATTAGGTTTTTTATTTTCAGTGAGATCTGCTGGCAACAGACTCACTGCAACGAGGGACTTAGGGGAGAGAAGCAAACCTACCTGCTTGCAGCTAGCTTGGGCTTCTAGGCTACTGGACACCATTAGCTCCAGAGGGATCGAACACAGGCCCAGCCTCGGTCGTCTTGCAGAGCCAGAAGCATGAAGATCTTCACGGAAATCGGCGGCTGAAGACTCCTGTCTTCATTAAGGTAGCGCACAGCACTGCAGCTGTGCGCCATTGCTCCCTGTGCACACCACATACTCCGGTCACTGATGGGTGCAGGGCGCTGGGGGGGGGGGGCGCCCTGGGCAGCAATTAGAGTACCTTAAAGTGGCTAATCACACATAATATAGCCTAAGAAGCTATATATGTGTAAAATATCCCTGCCACATTATTATTATAAAAGCGGGAGAAGTCCACCGAAAAAGGGGCGGGGCTATCTCCCTCAGCACACTGGCGCCATTTCCTCTCACAGCTCCGCTGGAAGGACGCTCCCCAGGCTCAATAGGGTAAAAAAGAGAGGGGGGGCACTAAATTTAGGCGCAAATACTATATATATAGCGGCTATAGGGTAAATCACTTGTGCAGTGTAACTCCCTGCATTATATAGCGCTGTGGTGTGTGCTGGCATACTCTCTCTCTGTCTCCCCAAAGGACTTTGTGGGGTCCTGTCCTCAGTCAGAGCATTCCCTGTGTGTGCGGTGTGTCGGTACGGCTGTGTCGACATGTTTGATGAGGAGGCTTATGTGGAGGCGGAGCAGGTGCCGATAAATGTGATGTCACCCCCTGCGGGGTCGACACCTGAGTGGATGGATATGTGGAAGGAATTACGCGACAGTGTCAACTCCTTACATAAAAGGTTTGACGACATAGCAGATGTGGGACAGCCGGCTTCTCAGCCCGTGCCTGCCCAGGCGTCTCAAAAGCCATCAGGGGCTCAAAAACGCCCACTACCTTAGATGGCTGACACAGATGTCGACACGGATACTGACTCCAGTGTTGACGACGATGAGACTAGTGTACATTCCAACAGAGCCACCCGTTACATGATTACGGCAATGAAGAATGTGTTGCACATTTCTGACATTAACCCAGGTACCACAAAAAAGGGTATTATGTTTGGGGAGAAAAAGCAACCAGTGGTTTTTCCCCCATCTGATGAGTTGAATGAAGTGTGTGAAGAAGCGTGGGCTTCCCCCGATAAGAAATTAGTGATTTCTAAAAAGTTGCTAATGGCGTACTCTTTCCCGCCAGAGGACAGGATAAGTTGGGAGACATCCCCTAGGGTGGATAAAGCGCTCACACGCTTGTCAAAGAAGGTGGCACTACCGTCTCAGGATACGGCCGCCTTAAAGGAGCCTGCGGATAGAAAGCAGGAGGCTATCCTGAAGTCTGTATATACACACTCAGGTATTATACTGAGACCGGCTATTGCTTCAGCATGGATGTGCAGTGCTGCTGCTGCGTGGTCAGATTCCCTGTCTGATAACATTGATACCCTCGACAGGGACACTATATTGCTAACCATAGAGCATATTAAAGACGCAGTCTTATACATGAGAGATGCACAGAGGGATTTTTGCCGGCTGGCATCTAGAATTAATGCAATGTCCATTTCTGCCAGGAGAGGATTGTGGACTCGGCAGTGGACAGGTGATGCAGATTCTAAAAGGCACATGGAGGTTTTGCCTTACAAAGGTGAGGAATTGTTTGGGGACGGTCTCTCGGACCTCGTTTCCACAGCAACAGCTGGGAAGTCGACATTTTTACCCCATGTTCCCTCACAGCCAAAGAAAGCACCGTATTATCAGGTACAGTCCTTTCGGCCCCAGAAAGGCAAGCGGGTTAAAGGCGCGTCCTTTCTGCCCAGAGGCAGAGGTAGAGGGAAAAAGCTGCACCATACAGCCACTTCCCAAGAACAAAAGTCCTCTCCCGCTTCCTCTAAGTCCACCGCATGACGCTGGGGCTCCACAGGCGGAGCCAGGTGCGATGGGGGCCCGTCTCCGGAACTTCAGCGACCAGTGGGCTCGCTCACGGGTGGATCCCTGGATTCTACAAGTGGGGAGGGGGGGGGGCGGCAGGGGGGGGGGGGGGGGAAGTGGTATCTCAGGGGTACAAGCTGGAATTCGAGACGTCTCCCCCTCGCCGTTTCCTCAAATCAGCCTTGCCAACAGCTCCCCCAGACAGGGAGGCAGTGCTGGAGGCGATTCACAAGCTGTATTCTCAGCAGGTGATAATCAAGGTACCCCTCCTTCAACAAGGATGGGGTTACTATTCCACAATGTTTGTGGTACCGAAACCGGACGGTTCGGTGAGACCCATTTTAAATTTGAAATCCTTGAACACTTATATAAGAAGGTTCAAGTTTAAAATGGAATCGCTCAGGGCGGTTATTGCAAGCCTGGACGAAGGGGATTACATGGTATCACTGGACATCAAGGATGCTTACCTGCATGTCCCCATTTACCCTCCTCACCAGGAGTACCTCAGATTTGTGGTACAGGACTGTCATTACCAATTCCAGACGTTGCCGTTTGGTCTGTCCACGGCACCGAGGGTATTTACCAAGGTAATGGCCGAAATGATGATACTCCTTCGGAAAAAGGGAGTTTTAATTATCCCATACTTGGACGATCTCCTTATAAAGGCGAGGTCCAGGGAGCAGTTGTTGGTCGGCGTAGCACTATCTCAGGAAGTGCTACAACAGCACGGCTGGATTCTGAATATTCCAAAGTCGCAGCTGGTTCCTACAACGCGCCTACTATTCCTGGGGATGGTTCTGGACACAGACCAGAAAAAAGTGTTTCTCCCGGAGGAGAAAGCCAAGGAGTTGTCATCTCTAGTCAGAGACCTCCTGAAACCAAAACAGGTATCGGTGCATCACTGCACGCGAGTCCTGGGAAAGATGGTAGCTTCCTACGAAGCAATTCCATTTGGCAGGTTCCATGCAAGGATCTTTCAGTGGGATCTGTTGGACAAGTGGTCCGGATCGCATCTTCAAATGCATCGGCTGATAACCCTGTCTCCAAGGACCAGGGTGTCTCTGCTGTGGTGGCTGCAGAGTGCTCATCTTCTAGAGGGCCGCAGATTTGGCATACAGGACTGGGTCCTGGTGACCACGGATGCCAGCCTTCGAGGCTGGGGGGCAGTCACACAGGGAAGAAGCTTCCAAGGACTATGGTCAAGCCAGGAGACTTCCCTACACATAAATATTCTGGAACTAAGGGCCATTTACAATGCCCTAAGTCAGGCAAGACCCCTGCTTCAACACCAGCCGGTGCTGATCCAGTCAGACAACATCACGGCGGTAGCCCATGTAAACCGACAGGGCGGCACAAGAAGCAGGTTGGTGATGGCAGAAGCCACAAGGATTCTCCGATGGGCGGAAAATACCGTGATAGCACTGTCAGCAGTGTTCATTCCGGGAGTGGACAACTGGGAAGCAGACTTCCTCAGCAGACACGACCTCCACCCGGGAGAGTGGGGACTTCATCCAGAAGTCTTCAAAATGATTGTAAACCGTTGGGAAAGACCACAGGTGGACATGATGGCGTCCCGCCTCAACAAAAAACTAAAAAGATATTGCGCCAGGTCAAGGGACCCTCAGGCGAAAGCTGTGGACGCTCTAGTGACACCGTGGGTGTACCAGTCTGTTTGTGTTCCCTCCTCTGCCTCTCATACCCAAGGTACTGAGAATAATAAGAAGGAGAGGAGTAAGAACTATACTCGTGGTTCCGGATTGGCCAAGAAGAGCTTGGTACCCAGAACTTCAAGAAATGATCTCAGAGGACCCATGGCCTCTGCCGCTCAGACAGGACCTGCTGCAGCAGGGGCCCTGTCTGTTCCAAGACTTACCGCGGCTGCGTTTGACGGCATGGCGGTTGAACACCGGATCCTAAAAGAAAAGGGCATTCCGGAGGAAGTCATTCCTACACTGATTAAAGCTAGGAAAGATGTGACCGCAAAACATTATCACCGCATATGGCGGAAATATGTTGCTTGGTGTGAGGCCAGGAAGGCCCCAATGGAGGAATTTCAGCTAGGTCGATTTCTGCACTTCCTACAGTCAGGGGTGACTATGGGCCTAAAATTGGGTTCCATTAAGGTCCAGATTTCGGCTCTATCGATTTTCTTCCAAAAAGAACTGGCTTCACTACCTGAAGTACAGACTTTTGTGAAGGGAGTGCTGCATATTCAGCCCCCTTTTGTGCCCCCAGTGGCACCTTGGGATCTCAACGTGGTGTTGGATTTCCTAAAGTTGCATTGGTTTGAGCCACTTAAAACCGTGGAGATAAAGTTCCTCACGTGGAAGGTGGTCATGCTGTTGGCCTTGGCGTCGGCCAGGCGTGTATCAGAATTGGCGGCTTTGTCATGTAAAAGCCCTTATCTGATTTTTCATATGGATAGGGCGGAATTGAGGACTCGCTCCCAATTCCTTCCTAAGGTGGTATCAGCTTTTCATGTGAACCAACCTATTGTGGTGCCTGCGGCTACTCGGGACTTGGAGGATTCCAGGTTGCTGGACGTAGTCAGGGCCCTGAAAATATATGTTTCCAGGACGGCTAGAGTCAGAAAAACTGACTCGCTATTTATCCTGTATGCACCCAACAAGCTAGGTGCTCCTGCTTCAAAGCAGACTATTGCTCGCTGGATCTGTAGCACGATTCAACTTGCACATTCGGCGGCTGGACTGCCGCATCCTAAATCTGTAAAAGCCCATTCCACGAGGAAGGTGGGCTCTTCTTGGGCGGCAGCTCGAGGGGTCTCGGCTTTACAAATTTGCCGAGCTGCTACTTGGCCGGGTTCAAACACGTTTGCAAAATTCTACAAGTTTGATACCCTGGCTGAGTAGGACCTTGAGTTTGCTCATTCGGTGCTGCAGAGTCATCTGCACTCTCACGCCCGTTTGGGAGCTTTGGTATAATCCCCATGGTCCTTACGGAGTTCCCAGCATCCACTAGGACGTCAGAGAAAATAAGAATTTACTCACCGGTAATTCTATTTCTCGTAGTCCGAAGTGGATGCTGGGCGCCCATCCCAAGTGCGGATTGTCTGCAATACTTGTATATAGTTATTGCCTAACTAAAGGGTTATTGTTTGGAGCCACCTATTCGAGAGGCTCAGTTGTTGTTCATACTGTTCACTGGGTATTGTATCACGAGTTGTACGGTGTGATTGGTGTGGCTGGTATGAGTCTTACCCAGGATTCCAAATCCTTTCCTTATTGTGTCAGCTCTTCCGGACACAGTTTCCCTAACTGAGGTCTGGAGGAGGGGCATAGAGGGAGGAGCCAGTGCACACCAGGTAGTCCTAATTCTTTCTTAGAGTGCCCAGTCTCCTTCGGAGCCCGCTATTCCCCATGGTCCTTACGGAGTTCCCAGCATCCACTACGGACTACGAGAAATAGAATTACCGGTGAGTAAATTCTTATTGTATATACATATATATATATATATATATATATATATATATATATATATATATAATATAAATAATACATGGTTTATACTGGTTGGTTATCATTATTGCACATTGAGTGCCGCAACCCTGGAGGATCTGTGAGTATTTCTTGTGGAGGCATTGGGTCAAGTTGCATGAATATTGTGAGGGCCGGAACCTTGGAGATATATATACACTGCTCAAAAAAATAAAGGGAACACTTAAACAACACAATGTAAGTCCAAGTCAATCACACTTCTGTGAAATCAAACTGTCCACTTAGGAAGCAACACTGATTGACAACCACATGCAGTTGTGCAAATGGAATAGACAACAGGTGGAAATTATGGGCAATTAGCAAGACACCCCCAATAAAGGAGTTGTTCTGCAGGTGGTGACCACAGACCACTTCCCAGCTTCTATGCTTTCTGGCTGATGTTTTGGTCACTTTTGAAAGCTGGCGGTGCTTTCACTCTAGTGGTAGCATGAGACGGAGTCTACAACCCACACAAGCGGCTCAGGTAGTGCAGCTCATCCAGGATGGCACATCAATGCGAGCTGTGGCAAGAAGGTTTGCTGTGTCTGTCAGCGTAATGTCCAGAGCATGGAGGCGTTACCAGGAGACAGGCCCAGTACATCAGGAGACGTGGAGGAGGCCATAGGAGGGCAACAACCCAGCAGCAGGACCGCTACCTCCGCCTTTGTGCAAGGAGGAACAGGAGGAGCACTGCCAGAGCCCTGCAAAATGACCTCCAGCAAGCCACAAATGTGCATGTGTCTACTCAAACGATCAGAAACAGACTCCATGAGGGTGGTATGAGGGCCCGACGTCCACAGGTGGGGGTTGTGCTTACAGCCCAACACCGTGCAGGACGTTTGGCATTTGCCAGAGAACACCAAGATTGGCAAATTCGCCACTGGCGCCCTGTGCTCTTCACAGATGAAAGCAGGTTCTCACTGAGCACATGTGACAGACGTGACAGAGTCTGGAGACGCCAAGGAGAACGTTCTGCTGCCTGCAACATCCTCCAGCATGACCGGTTTGGCAGTGGGTCAGTAATGGTGTGGGGTGGCATTTCTTTGGGGGGCCGCACAGCCCTCCATGTGCTCGCCAGAGGTAGCCTGATTGCCATTAGGTACCGAGATGAGATCCTCAGACCCTTGTGAGACCATATGCTGGTGCGTTTGGCCCTGGGTTCCTCCTAATGCAAGACAATGCTAGACCTCATGTGGCTGGAGTGTGTCAGCAGCTCCTGCAAGACGAAGGCATTGATGCTATGGACTGGCCCGCCCGTTCCCCAGACCTGAATCCAATTGAGCACATCTGGGACATCATGTCTCGCTCCATCCACCAACGCCACGTTACACCACAGACTGTCCAGGAGTTGGCGGATGCTTTAGTCCAGGTCTGGGAGGAGATCCCTCAGGAGACCATCCGCCGCCTCATCAGGAGCATGCCCAGGCGTTGTAGGGAGGTCATACAGGCACGTGGAGACCACACTGACTACTGAGCCTCATTTTGACTTGTTTTAAGGACATTACATCAAAGTTGGATCAGCCTGTAGTGTGTTTTTCCACTTTAATTTTGAGTGTGACTCCAAATCCAGACCTTCATGGGTTAATAAATTTGATTTCCATTGATAATTTTTGTGTGATTTTGTTGTCAGCACATTCAACTATGTAAAGAACAAAGTATTTAATAAGAATATTTCATTCATTTAAATCTAGGATGTGTTGTTTAAGTGTTCCCCTTATTTTTTTGAGCAGTGTGTGTATGTATATGTGTATATATATATATATATAATAAGACAATGTCTAATGCCTGTATCCTGTGCTCAGCAACTCCCTGCCAGTCCTCCTCGACTCACCAAGAGCATACACTCCTTGAGTATACAACATACATTGTGCATGGTAATTGCACACACTTAAAAATACATGAGCGCTGATTGAAAGTGTCGCCAAGCCCTTAGAAGAGACCCAATTCCCCAGATTTCATCTGCCTACTCCTGCATGTATCCCCCTTACGCCAACCGTGAAGAACATGCAGCAATTAAGGGAGGCCAGAACCATATTTGGGCACTATAACTGCATTACATCTCAGTTGAGTTTGCTAATTGTTACGCATGCTCCTGAGCGGCCCAGCCAGTTACTTTATGGAGTACGGTCCCACGTTTACCCCACTTATGGAAAAAATTATTATTCCTATCTCTCTATTCTTGTAGGATACCTATAAGATAAGAAGATATTTATGTTTATGGTAGAACGTCCTAACTGTCCATAAAATAACATTATATAATATGTTCAGGTAGAAAAATTTTTACTGCTGGGTTGACCAATTGTGTGGACATGAGATCTGGTAATTAAGCAACTGACTCCTGAAATGGTTAAACCAGTGGTTCTCAAACTGTGTGCCGTGGCACCCTGGGGTGCCTCCGGACACTTGCAGGGGTGATCTGGGTTGCTGATCAAGGACCAAATCAAATTATTTATGGTCAATGTAATAGGCAAACCCAGTTCTGGTGGCTGCCAATCAGAAAATATGTGAACAAACAGAAGCAAATCCTGTCCCTCACTAAGGATGACATATAAACACAATTTACTTAATTTAATATCTCTTTCTAAATTTCTCAATAAGAAACTTTGGCCTAGGGGTGCCGTGAAAAAAATATCTGATAGTCTAGGGCGCCGTGATTCAAAAAAGTTTGGGAACCACTGGGTTAAAAATAATAATGACCTTTCTACTTAATAATGTCAATTCTGTTTTTACTGTCATTTTGACTGATATTTTTGTTGTGTGTATATAGTCTACTGTGTCTGAAGAGTTGTGTTGTATTTATTCTGCCACTTAAATGTTTAGATGTTTTAGCATATTATAAGAATCCGCAGTGACAGCGACATGGCAGAGCCCAGTGCTGCTGACACGCGGCTGATATAACTCATGATTTTGGAGAGGAGAGCAGAGGGTGTATGTGACAGGACAGTACTCAGCTACACTGACCCATAGACCCATCTGCTCCCCACATGTCACTTCCCCCATTAACAAGCAATTGAATTAATTAAATGCTACTCAGAGCTCGCATAACAAGCTACCGGCAGTGTCCAAATTAGCACTGATAATCAAGGATGATTTCCTTTATTATCCTGCTAAGTGGAGAGCAGGCAGCCCCCCCCCCCTCGGCCCTCTCCACGCCTGCCCTCCCCTATTTACTTACCCTGGCTCCTGTCTCTGCCAGCCAGGGTCACCTCACCTCGTTAACTTGCTGTAATCAGGACCTCATGTCTGGCTGTGATCTCCACTCTCTGGTCCAAGGGCTAGCTCTTGTCTTGGTGTGCATTTAACCCTGTGCACATTACCGCTCATTGATTTGAGGTCTCGTGTCTCCAGTGCTGGAAAGAGAGGATAGGCTGTTAGCAGTTTAGTATGCCTTACCTTCTATCCGCCATACATCTCACGTCACCTGTATACTCCCATCATTGAGTCTTGTGCCCCACATCACCTCTCCTCTTCTAGGTTCTCTCCCGTCGCCTCCTCACTCACCTGTCTCTTCTCTCCTCCCGGCACTCTCTCTCTCCTCCTCCCCACCCCCCTCTCTCTCTCGCTGGCTCAGCCTCAAACTGATAGATGGTGAGTGGAGGCCCTGTGGTCTCTCAGCTGAGTAATAGAGGCAGGAATTTCATTTTGCAACTGGCTGATTTAATGATCCGAAGGGTAATTAATAGGCTGATTATCTTAATGTTAAATATGTCCGGCAGCAATTACTCTGACCTCCTGCGTGTCAAGGTCCAGGCCTGGCTCTTCTTTCAATTAAGTTCTCTGGGGCTTAATGATATGAATAAGCTCCCCAGCTCTGACACTGCAGCTGCCCAGACTGCAAGAGGCTGCCGGGCTCGTGGGGAGCTTTTAATCAGAGCGTTCTCCCCCTTCCCCCTCCACGGACCATCAAATTTAACAATTAGAACAAGGGCAGTTTAACTTTCTTCTCTGCCAGTTTGCTGGTCCCAATCTCTCCTTTCACATTGTGTTGGCTTGCACAGTCTCACTCTTCTCTACACAACTCCTCTCTATGCAGTCTCCTGGAGCCCGACATGTCGCTTTTATTCTCTTTCCACAGTAATGCATAATACACTACACATTGGGGGGGTTTTCAACAATATTTATTCTCCATATATCTCCCCCCCCCCCCCCCTCCCGTTTACTATCTTGGCGTGCTTGGTTTGCCTCTCCTCTGCAGTCTCTCCTCGATCCCTGGACTGTCTGTCTCTCTCTCTCCCAGTCTCTGTCTCTCTCTTTGCGTTTCTCTTCCAGATTCTATTTGTCTTTCCTCCTCTCCTCTTCTCCAGGGTACGTTCTCGCAGCTCCGAGCTGCCGCGTCTCTCCCGATATTAATTATCTTGTGACTGCCGCTGTTTTTCCGTTTGACAGGCTTAATTAATTGGCAGCAGCGGCCGAAAATGACAGGGCCACTAATTGCAACTCAAGGTGTATTAGAGTCAGACGGGCTGTGCCGGAACAGCGTGCCCCCGTTGCTGTGCTGAAACTAGGAAGCACTGCCTGTGCCCGTTTGTCATGCATGTTGGCGTGATTTCATGTGATTGTTGCCCGTGTGCTTGTCGCGCAGATCTGACATTTTGCTGCCAATAAAGTTTGGACAGCTGGATTGTCTAGGGGCAGCAGATGCTACGTGCGTGGGGAGGGGACTCACAGGCTCAGTATGGGGTGTTAACCCTTTGTTGTCGCCGACACACCAGGCAATGGGGAATGTTCAGTTGGATGGGGAAGAGGGTAAATGCCCAATCCTTACGAAGTATATAGACAAAAAGCTGGATCCGCGCTAAGGGGTGGATCCCTCTATGAGCAAGTTGACTGGCCTCTGAGAGGAAGTGTGCCCATCCATCCATAAGCTGCACAAAAGTACAGACTTTAATTCACAATACAAAGTCCACAATTTTGGGGTGTAATTGGGGAGATTTGAGTTGCTGTTGCTTCCACATTGTTGCATTATCAACATCACGGAATTAATGCAATTGTATTGACCACACACACACACTATCTTGCCGTACTAAGGGGATCATTCCGAGTTGATCGCTCGCTAGCAGTTTTTAGCAGCCATGCAAACTCTAAGCCGCCTCCCTCTGGGAGTGTATTTTAGCTTAGCAGAAGTGCAAACGAAAAGATCGCAGAGCGGCTACAAAAAAAAATTTGTGCAGTTTCAGAGTAGCTCCAGACCTACTCAGCGCTTGCGATCACTTCAGACTGTTCAGTTCCGGATTTGACGTCACAAACACTCCCAGCCACGCCTGCGTTTTTCCGAACACTCCCTGAAAACGGTCAGTTGACACCCAGAAACGCCCTCTTCCTGTCACTCACTCTGTGGCGGTCATTGCGAATGAAAAGCCTCGCTAGATCTTGTGTAAAACTACATCGGCTGTTGTGAAAGTACGTTGTGCGTGCGCATTGCACCGTAGTGCTGCTTTTTCACTTAATCACTGCGCTGCGAACATTTTTATCTAGCGATCAACTCTGAATGACCCCCTAAGGCCCAGATTTATCAAGGCTTAGAGAGTGATTAATTGCGCGGAGATAAAGTACCAGCAAATCCGCTCCTAACTGCCATGTCACAGGCTGTGTTTGAAAAATGACAGGTTAGAGCTGATTGGTTGGTACTTCATCGCTGTGCTATTTATCCCTCTCCTAGGCTTCATAAATCTGGGCCTAAATATACAGTAAAAGCAGAAGTTGCACAAATATATACACACAGAAAGAAACAGATCCACACTAAATTCACACTTTTTTATTTTGCAAATTTAGGGCCTTTTTCTGGCCGCGACCGCAATTTCCGAGATGAGGTTGCAGCACACACGCACAGGTCCTGTCCAGAGGCGTTTGCTGGGCGGGCGGTGTTCACAAACCGGTGCAGGGAAAAGTGGGGGCATGTCGTCACATGCAGCCGCTCTGATCGAAAAAATGGCGGCAGGACTCCCGCCGTCGCATCCGGGCTGCACCGGCAGGAGGCTTCCCTAGTGTCTGCGACCGCGCACTGCTTTTTTCGCAGCAGAAGCGACCACCTCTGAATAAGGCCTCAATTACTGAGCACTTGAGGCCTTATTCAGAGGTGGTCGCTTTTGCTGCGAGAAATGCAGATCGGCCGATTTGGCTGTTCGCAGGGCGTGTGTGATTGCAATTTGATTGACAGGCAGAGGGCGTTGGGGGGGGGGGGGGGGGGGTGGAGCAGGAAATGCAGGCATGTCATGGCTGTTTTCAGGGAGGCCCGATGGTGTCACCTGCGTTTCCTGCATATGCAGAGGGTAGTCCTCTGTTTGGGTTCCTGCAATGCATTTGCAATATAATTGCGATCGCAACGCAGGGCGGCGCTATATATGACGGGGACGGCCCCCAGCGTGCGATTTCGTCCTTAGCAATTTTTACTTATTTAGCAACTGAATAACACCCTTTATGAGGACACTGGATTTGCTAATAACGGGAGCAGGAAAGGAACAGTGCATTTTATTTCATCCAACACTGATATTGATGGCGCCATGCTGTCATTTCTGCCTCCGTATATGAGATGGCCACAGACAGGGCTGGCCCTTGGACTGGGGAGAACTTTATAGGGCACCAACAGCTGCGGAAATGAGAATTCCTTTATCTCTCCGATTCTTTGCCTGTGCCCTCGGGAACACTTGTAAGTAGACTTAGCATGCCCACCTAGGCTTTCCACTACCTATTTTGTTTTACTAGGCTCTATATCACGTGGCACAGTATGCCAGCCGTTCCTCTCAGTGGGAGATTGATTGCAATTTTCACCTTGATTAATTCCAGCACAGTGTCCGTAATGAGAAAGCCCCTACGTGCGAGAAGATTTTCGTCCTGACTTGTAACGTACTGTACTCTAGGGCACTTAACTCCTCACCTCTTGCACAATAATACAGTCTTTTCACTGCTATCAGATTATTACACCTGACACAGCGAAATACCCACCAGCAAATCTCTATTCTAATACAGAACATCTACCTGTATGTTTGAGAACGTAGGAACGAGCGTGGTGAGATGTACTAAGCCTCGGAGACTAATAAATGTTCCAACCAATCAGCTCATGTCATTTTTCAAAAACAGCCTGTAAAATGACGGTTAGGAGCTGACGGGTTGGTACTTTTATCTCTGTCCTCTCTATCGCTCTCCGAACTTTGATACGCCTCCCCCTTTGTGTTGTGACTGTTTCCTGTGCCGTTGTGTTAGGACACATCTGTGTGTCACTGCTAGTGTCGATGTGTCACAGAGATGCCACTGATAGGGGAACAAGTCTAAAGACAGCCAAACACAAGCCGTTTCCTGCTGTTCGGCTCAAGTGACAGGATCACTTTCCAATTTGGTGACACATATGGCTGCCTGAATTGGACATCTGGCTGTTCAGCGCACGGGCTGATCACACGCCGGAGTCTGCAACTGCAGCTGGAAGTGACTACATAAGCGTCACCTGACAATCACATTTACAGGCCTGGCTGAAAAGGACCAGACTGATTGCTGTTGGATAGCGCCCTGGCCACACACACAGAGCAATATAGCAGTTTACTCATGTCAGGGTGCATCATTAAAGGGCATGAAACACTGATGCATTGCAATATTTAAAGGGATCGGTCGCAGGGCCTTGGCGGGGACTGGGTGTACACAGCTTGCTTTTGTACTGAACTTCCGTAATGGGACTAGACACTGACAAACCAGGGACTGCTGCAACGCAGTACCACCCCCACATACAGAATAAAACGATCTTACACCATACTAGTTAAGGGAATGTATCCCCAATAGAGCTCCTGCTGTGACTACTGGAGCTGGGTCTCCTATTAAGTAGTGTAAGTAAGATCTGTATAGAGAGGCGTAGTGTCCTATTTACAGAAAGCCTCCTCTCTCAGCGTATTCCCAAGTCGCTCCTCCTTCAGGTTCTTAAGCTGTACCAACATACAGTTTATTTAAATCGAAAATGTGTCTGTAACCAAGGAGATAAAAGTGCACTATTAAGGGTGATATGTATCAAGCGTTGAAGAGAGATAAAGTTGAGAAGCTGCCCAAAGCTTCTGTCATTTATCTATAACAGCAGTGGGCAACTTCTCTATTGTATCTCTCTCCAACACTTGATACATCTCCCCTTTAATGTTATAGCAGAATTCGGTTATCGCCAATGTGTGTCCGTAATGTGAGAATATGAGGGGAAATTTGGCAACATCGGTGTGTGGAGTTGCCAATGGCACATCACAGTCATTGCAGAGAGCAGAACTGTCTCCTGTCCATGATGTGACACATTCGCAGTTTGCGCATATTAGCGGGATGCGTCCGCTTTTGGTACTGCGTCTGACTCCGAATCCGGTCCTGTGTGTTCAGTATTATGGCGTAGCGTCAGTGAATGTGTTCCGGAAAGCCACACAAGTACCCACCATCACTCATTGCTGTAGCCATAAGACAAATAACGGCTTATACGTTAAGGGTGCTGAAGTAATGAAAAGTGGCTTCCGGCTATGAATGGTGATGACTCAATGTAATAATCTTTGTATAGACCAAAATAAATACGGTGCTAAGAAGAAACAAGTCGAAAATCAAATGTGAACTTTGTCCAGTCCATTTATTTTCCTGTCTGGGAAGTGACCGATTAAATCTGCTGCTGAATTTTTCAGTGAGTGAAGGAGGAGCCACCTGGTGGTGGCTTTCTGTACTGCAAGCTTTGTTCGTTTCATAAATTATCCAGTAGAAAGGTGAGAATGGGCTTTATACCAGGCTCTTCCACCCACCCAGAACCATCTAAATTTATTGGATTAGGCCTGAGTAGATTAGATGAATTATCTCCTGCGTAGTTAATTGGTGATGTGTATTGTGCAGCACTGCAAAATATGTTGTAGATATAAAAATAAAGCATAATAATAATAATACACTTTTAAGGCTAATTTAATTTGAATATATGAATTTGGGTATATTAATTTTTGATGCGATAAATGCCATCTCCCTGATGATCAGTACTACCACAATTCACAGCTGGTATCCTGGCCATTTTATACTGGACTGCTGTGAACATAGCTAAATTGCCATGTAGCAGACGTAGCATGTACAGATGTGTCCTCGTACACAATACGCCATACGGCACGAGATGCCTGGTGCCACTGAGCCCCACTGTACGGTGTAGCATAGTGACTTATTCCCAT
The DNA here is from genome assembly GCF_028390025.1 of Pseudophryne corroboree. Classification (NCBI taxonomy): domain Eukaryota; kingdom Metazoa; phylum Chordata; class Amphibia; order Anura; family Myobatrachidae; genus Pseudophryne; species Pseudophryne corroboree. Next base: position 62,720,228 of record NC_086450.1, on the reverse strand, counting down.
CACCGAGGCAGCGAAACAGCGCTCACCGTGTACCAGAGACGCCGGGAAGCGACTTTATCTGCACAAGAATTAACTTTAAATATGTACAAAGTCACAGATGAAGCACAGCGGAACCTGGCACATCTGCAGGAAGTACAAGATCGTCATTCATACTCCCCCTTTCCCGCTACTTGTGTGTGGCCAGATTGCTGCGCGTACCACCGTTTATATTGCGGCTTCTGGGGAACTACTGCTGGTTTTTGTAGTAGTCGCACGTTCTGTAGTGACATTATAATACATTGTGATTGAGCACATCCAGTATATGTGCATTAAAGTGATCCTTGGCTTCATTACTGCCCTACCTTCCCTAATAAAGGATTATCTGTTATTGAGGATGTTCGTATCTTTCATGTCTCTGGATTACGGTGGAGCGCACGTATTGCAGAACTAGAGCATGAAGGGGTTAATATTAATACCATGCGGTGACTGTCCTCTGACCGTGTGTTACAGACCCCAGCCTTTGCCTCCCCCCCCCCCCCTACCTTTGTCCCCTTCTCCCGCACAAGGGGCTGCAAGTCCAGTGTAGCCGCAATGTCTGATATAATTGGATTCTGCATTCTAATCCATCTGTAAAGTATGCACTGATTAAATTAGCCTAATAGATATTATTTCTTACATGACTGCATAATTTTGTCCTGATTGGTTCTGCGCTTTGCTAACGAGCTGCCCAATTTCCTGCGCTCTCCTTCTCTCTCTCTGCCTCTCTCTGTAATGCCGCAGAGATTCCTCGCAGCCTCCCACTCTGCTGGGGACTATCGGGGGAGGGGGGCTGGAGTAGAAGAATAAAAGTCTGCGATGAGCACCCAGTTTCCCCAGATAGGGAAGGGTGCAAAGAAGTCCTTTAGAAAGTAGTAGGCACAAGGATCTGCTACTCAGCCGAGACACCTAGACAAGGAGAAATAAAGCAGAGAGACATCGAATCTGTTGGCCGATAAGCAGCTATATTATGTGGGCTTTCCCTGTTCTGTCCCTTCTAAATATAGCAGTGTTTTCCACCCAGGGTCATTAAGGTACACAAACTGTCCAGAGTTTAAGGATATCCATGCTTGAGCACAGATGGTTAAAATCAAAATAACAGAGGTACTAATTTAAATCACCTGTGCTCTAGTAAGGCTATCCTTAAATCCTGGACTGCTAATGTGCTCCCAGTATGTGGGAGCAGTCTTCAGCTAATCGTAGGCGAGTAATCCGTTTATTTATTTTGTACATCTCTATTTTTCTTAATTTGGTTGCAGTATAGTAATCTCTCCTGTGTATTTCCATTTGTTCTACTCATTGGATTTATGAGTAACTGCCGCCTTGGCTGCGAGTGATATACACTGCTGTACGCCTCACACTGTGTAGTCGGTATCCTCGGTCTGTGTAACGTGTGGCCCTATAGTGCGCAGGTATTGTCTCTGATCTGTAGCAGCCACTGAGCGTGTACATGTGTCAGAGGACCCCGACCATCTCATAATAAGGCTAATAGATTGGCTTTATTTTATCATCAATGCCTCTGCTGTTCTCGGAGCTCCATAAAACATTCCGCAGGTTGGCAAAACACTGATTCTATTGATCAGGCACCTCTGGGATATTTATGTGCAGAGCGCCTGTTAGTACATAAATCCACAGCTTCCTCCCACCTCCCTGCGTGCTCTGTAAGTGAGCTGCGGAGTGCTGCAGGGCAGGCGCCGAGTGTTGTCAGCGGCACATCAATATAACACAGACACTGGACTACTCTTACACATATTACAAATCACTCTACTTATTACAGCTGCTCCTGGTCATGCAGATCATCTGCTGACCAGTCCTGTGTGTAACTAGTAAGCTTTCTGGGGCCCAGTGTTACGTGTGCATGTGCAGGCATTTGTAAGAAAATAAATTATATACACACATGTGTGCGTGTGCGCTTTTCCTTCCCTCACCTATACTATCCTCTCCTCCCCACTGCCTGTAACTGCACCTAGAACGTGGGTTCTACCGTCACTACATATCTGTGCATTATGACAGCTGAAGCAGCAATGTTTTTAAACCTTGTCCATATCCTGCAATATTCTGTAGTGTAAGTCACTCTTTTCTTGTCTTGATCGTACAGTTTCCTTTTTATGCACATGTGGTGCCACATAAAAAATTTTTTTTAGAATAAATTATATATGTATATACGTGTGTGTGTGTGTGTGTGTGTGTGTGTGTGTGTGTATATATATATATATATATATATATATATGTGTGTGTGTGTATATATATTTCTACTCACAGAATAAATCTAATACATAGGTAGATAAATATATATTATGTTTATACTGTGTATAATGTTCGGGACAAGCATATGGAAACAGCAGTATAAGCCCATTACTAGGGCATTGGGCCAGCGCGGCCGGCGGCATCAGGTCTGGAATGGCACAGGAGGGACCAGCACCATTCCCTCGTTAGTAAGTACCAGCACGGATGGCGGCTTGATGATGGTGTAAGACACTGTCGGGCACTATTCCAGATTAGTCGTAATGACTGAGCAGCCAGTGTCAGTGTCATGCTGATCCAACATTGGGTGGCCACACGTGCTCTGTAGATGGGGATGCGGTTACCCCTAATGTCTGGCAAACATTGGGGTGAGGATGATCACTTCTTACCATTAAGTAGCCATTAGTATTCACCTGGCTTTCTAAAGGGGATGCAGTTAGTTTACCGATGCCGGAATCCCGACAATGCCGACATCCGGAATCCTGGTGCAGAGTGGCTATTCCCACTTGTTGGTGTCCATGACACTCATAGAGTGGGAATAGAACCTGAGGCGAGCCCGCAAGGGGACTCTTTGCGCTCGCCCCGCTGCTGGCATACTGGCGGCCCGAGATGCCTCTGTGGGTATATTGACGGTCGGCAGCCGGTAAATCATACCGAACCCCTAAAGGGGATACAGTTAATTTGCCGGCTGTCGGGATCTTAAGAAATGACTGTCCTAAGCCAAGTCGTCTTTTTGTCGTGAGCGTGGTGCCAGATGATTCATCGGGCTGTAATGTCTGCATCCACTTTTCGGTATTCCATTGCTTTTTGTACTATTGAGTTTATCTAGGTGGTTTATACACTGCTACCTGACTGATGTCCCATTTTCTGGGTCCTCATTGGTGTTTATTACACGGTCTGCTTACCATGAGTTATACATGTTATCATCATCGTGAAGATGTCCAGCGTATTAACATAGTAAGACAGATCCATGTAAATCCCAGGGACGCACGCCTAGATATTTCAACAGCTGATGGGGATTTCAGTTGTGGTGCATCCACCAGCTGCTTTGATAATACACATGTATTATCACTCCAGTAGGATGTGGCTTTCCAGGACTTGGTAATTCTAGAAGTAAAAAGCAGGTACAGTTTCCAACATTTCGGTTTATTATCTAAACTTTTTATCCCTGACGACAGTTTAGATAAGACACTGAAATGTTGGGCACTGTAACCATTTTGTATTTATTAAATCACCAAGTCATGAAGTGACACCCCCTATATGTATGGTAGGCACCCAGGCAAGTTCATTCTAATAATTATTTTTAGTGCCTGTTCTTTTGTATGTAATATATGTGTGTGTATGTTTCTCTCTCTCTCTCTCTCTATGTGTGTGTATATACATATATATATATATATATATATATATATACACACACACACATACTCCTTTTCTTAATTGTGTTTATTATTAAAGAAATAAAACATATATTTTGTGTGTTTGGCAGTTTTGTGTGTGTGTATGTATGTATATATATATATATATATATATATATATCCTCCTATACTTTCCTGCTGCTTACTGTAGCATGTAGACACTCACAATTCCTATCCCTCCACCCTTAGCAACCTAGCCCAGTGCAGAAAGCATGCAGCCCCCAGCCAGCCATCTGCTAAAGCACTTCCTGTGCCATAGACCAGGGTCTCCCCCTGCAGAGAGAGATTCCCCCCTTACATTGTCTCCAACCCCTCTTCCGACTCTTCTTCCTCCCGGTTCCTGTGTGCTGTAGGCAGGATGGCACTGGGACCACATTCCTTGCAGCTAGGCCCCCACCCCCGTCCCAGCCACAGGTGATGTATTTACCTACGCACGCAGCAGTAACCCTGACAAACTTTATTACTGTAGTTTTGGGATTCTTTTCATTATTTAATAAAATCTTTTTGGGGAAAAAAACAGTAAATAATGGAACAGATTCCTGCATAAATGTTATAGCTTGTTTGCCACGTACAGAAAAATTCAGTTTGTTCCAACAAGTATCACCCGCTGCAAGCGACCTGCTGTATCGATAGCAATAATCAGAATCAGCTTTATTGGTCAGGTATACTTGCGTATACTGGGAATTTGTCTTTGGTTTGCTATACAACATAAGAGTAGGTAACAGATAAGCAGGTGGGGGCAAGTAAAGTCATACAGATAGGTATACTGTAGGGACACAAGTGAGTTACATGTACGTCTAGTCAGTCCAATGTTCAGGAGTTCAGCAGGCAGACTGGTTGGGGAAAGAAACTTTTGAGGCTTCTGGTGGACCCAGCGGAGACGGCCCTGTAACGCTTGCCTGAAGGAAGCAAGCTAAACATGCTGTGACTGGGATGTAGCTGGTCCTTTACTTTCTTCGTTGCCCACTTTTTTTTTTTTTTTAGCTCTGAACAGGTACAGGTCCTGGACTGAGGGAAGGTCGGTCCCGAATATTTTCTCTGCGGTTCTGACCACCTCTTGGAGCCTGCATCTGTCCCTCGCGCTGGCAGAGCCATACTATACAAGTATCGAGGAGCACAATACCGACTCCACAATCGCGGAGCAGAAGCTTCTGTGGGATGTTGAACTTCCTTAGTTGCCTGAGGAAGAACATCCTCTGCTGCGCTTTCCAGACAGTGGCGTCAGCGTTGGACTCCCATTTAAGGTCCCGGGAGATTGTGGTCCCTAGGAGCTTGAAGGAGTCCACCAGCGATACCACACTGTCTGCAATCGTTAACGGAGGTGCACTAGCCGACTTCTTCCTGAAGTCCACTATCATCATGACCGTTTTGAGGGGATTGAGCTCAAGGTTGTTGTGGCTGCACCACTGGGCCAACCGGTCTACTTCCCGTCTATAAGCAGATTCGTCCCCGTCCTTGATGAGGCAGATGACGGTGGTGTCGTCTGCGAATTTGATGATCTTTACTGATTGTGCCTCATCATTGTGCAGTCATTTGTGTAAAGGGAGAAGAGCAGGGGTGAGAGGACACAGCCCTGACGGCCCCTGTACTAATGGACCGCGCTTGAGAGGTGAATTCCCCCACCTGTGTCCTATCTGTCAAGAAGTCTACTATCCAAGAATAGGTAGCTTCTGGGACCCCTAGGCAAATTAATTTGGAGTGGAGGTTGCTGGGGACGATTGTATTGAAGTCCAAGCTGAAATCGACAAACAGGACCCTCGTGTAGGTACCGTCTAGGTGCTGTAGAATGTAGTGCAGGCCAAGGTTGACTGCATCCTTGACACACCAATTCGATTGATAGGCGAACTGTACGGGGTCCAGTTGGGGACCAGTCACAGTTTTCAGGTGATTCAAAACCAGACGCTTGAACGTTTTCATGACCACAGACGTCCGTGCTATCGGCCTGTAGTCGTTCAGGTTCGTGATAGAGGGTTTCAGTGGACCTTTTGAGGTAGGAAGGGACTTTCTGTAGCTCCAGCGATTTGTTGTAAATCTTGGTGAATATGGGGGCCAAGCTGACCAGCACATGCTCTCAGGGCAAATGGTGACACTCCGTCAGGACCCGGATCTTTCCTGGGTTTGGCCCTTTTGAACAGTGCCTCCACCTCTTCTTGGGCGACTTGCAGTTTGGAACATCGTAGAGGTGATTGATTGGGTCGCAGGGGACTTCTTTTGTGAACCTGCAATAAAAGTGGTTCAGCTCGTCTGCTAGGTCTTGGTGCGTGGTGGACTTCGATGTTTTCTTGTAGTTGCTTATGGATTGCATTCCTTTCCATACAGATACGGGGCCATTGAAGGAGGTCGTTTGTCAACTTGCCCGAGAACCGCTTTTATGCTAGCCTGATTTCTTTAATCAGAGAGTTCCTAGTTCAGTTGTATAGTGCTCTGTCACCGCTGCTATAGGCCTTCTCTTTGGCCCAGCAAAGTTGCCTGAGCTGGGCGTTGAACCAGGGCTTGTTGTTGTAAATGCGGTAAGTCTTGGTAAGTAAACACACATGTCCTCACAGTAGCTGATGTAGGATGTGACAGTGTCTGTCAGGTCGTTCAGGTCGGTTGTCGAAGCTTCGAAGACCCCCCCCCCATTCGGTGCAGTCGAAGCAGGCCTGGAGCTTCATCTTAGCCTCGTTGGTCCATTTCGTAACACTCTTGACGACAGGCTTAACCGCTCTCAGCTTCTGTGTATAGTAGGGAGTAGGTGGACGAGGCAGTGGTCAGATAGGCCGAGGGCATCACGCAGGATAGACCAGAAGGCAGAGTTGAGGGTAGTGTAGCAGCTGTACATAAAGTGACAGTAAAAAGAACTGGGCATCTGGTGCAGATGGACACCAGCGGGAAGTAAGTATTTCCAGGCGGTAACTGGGCAGCGAGCACTAAGCGGCTATATCTGGAGGACCTGTATCTCCATCTCTGTAATTGAGTCGCATTTGTATAAGGGACACCTGTTTCAGACAGATCTCTTGCACATGGAGCTGATACTAATAAGGAGTTACTGTAACTGCAGATGGGCGAGATAGGTTTGCACTCTCAGGCGCACAAATTTGCTAATTAGTTTGACCGATTGTCCCATTAGCATATGAAAGTGAGCACAGAGCCGCGGCTGCAGGTAATAGTGGCCGACTCAGAATCGGGCCCACTGTGGCACTCTAGCTGATTTCTGTTTGCAGCCTATGGAGGATCTAGCGTAAATCAGCTGCAATTGCACTTGCGTGGAATCAAAGCTGCCCCTTAGAACAGGATGCGGTCAATTTACCTACAATCAGAATCCCGACTGTCAAAATCCCAACAACCATTAACCGATGAACAAAATACCGACATTGTCAAAATACCGACATTTAAAATGTCAACAGTCAAATACATGAGTTTTTCATGATTTTTTTAATTGAAGCCGACTTGTTCATACTTTACCATCCCCGTGGACCTGGAGGGGGAATATACTAGTGGAAAAAAAACCTTCTATCAAGAAGAAGCAGGCGCTTTTTATGAGATCGGTGCACCAAGCAGCTGCTAAGATAACAGGAGGGTCACTCCTGAAGAGAACACAAAATACAGAAGTTTGGCAGCGCTAAGAAGTGGTGATTGGATAAATGTATTAATAAAATTATATCTCAATTTATTATATTGAACATAAAATACTTATTTCTTAAAAGATAAAAACATTTTCTCCTCATATGTCAGGAATAACAGATGGATACACTTTTTTCAGTTCTCATATTATATTGTTTGCAGTTAGACCGATTGTAGTCTGTTCCTGTTAATACTCAGGAAAGTCCACTAGTCCCAAATAAGGATACCAATAGTATCAGCACAGTTCTGAATGAAATAATTACCGGTCACCGTATTTAGAGGTGGAAAGGCTTCCATAGGCTAGAGTCCACGGTGGGCGTAGTTGGTCCTCATTATGTAAACGGTGGGTGCTGTAGGTGTCCTTTTTAAAGTGCAGAACTGGGTTGGTAGTGGATCCGGAGTTGGTCCAGACGTTCAAACTCGGTCACAGGAACTGAAGAGTGATAAAGTCTCCTAAATGTCTTTATCTTTTAAGAAATAAGTATTTTATGTTCAATATAATAAATTGAGATGTATTTTTATTAATACATTTATCCAATCCCTTCTTCTTAGCGCTGCCAAACTTCTGTATTTTGGAATATAATAGCGTGCTGAGCGCAACGAGGCACCGTGCCTGAAGCATGTTGAGCGCAGCACACTTAAACGGTGTCCATGCCGACATACAAACCAAATATTTGAAAAATGTGTCGACTTTTTGGCCTGTTGACATTTTAAAGGTCTGTATTTTGACCTTGTCTGTATTTTAAATGTTGGTATTTTGACCTTGTCGGGATTTTAACCATCGGTCAATTGTTGTCGGCATTTTGTTTGTAGGTATTTCATACTAAACCCTTTAGAACATAACACAGAATTTGGTTTGAGATTTGAACATTATTGGCATAGGTGTTACCATAGAAACGTTCTGTTTCCATGCGCAGTATTCACACTGCCAGTAATAAAGTCTTGCATTGTTTTGTTCACGCCTCCATGAGGTACAAGCAAAAAATGAAAGAAGACCATGAACTACACATCAGGCGGAAACCAAACATGTGAAGCTACCAACGGAATTGTTCTCATAGTCGGTTTGTGTTGCCTACAGCCATTTAGACGTATGTGAAACGCGTTGGTGTGTACCATTAAAAAGATTATTAGAGGCATTGCTGGTTCCTTTTATCTGTTTGTAAATTCAAACAGTGGAACTATAATAGAAACCGCGTTCTGAAAAAATGCTAATAAAACGCTATCGAGTACAGCAATACTAACAGTGGTTTCTAGTATCAAACCTGTTTATATATGTTAAATAAACATATGACACAGCTCTGCAAACTCCATTATGTATACAGCCATAGTTAGGAGAACACTATAAAAGTCTTTATCCCCAAAACATTTGTCATGAGATTGCTGCCTGTCCATTAAGAGCCTCTGGGGCAGATGTATTAAGCCTGGAGAGGTGATAAACCAGTGATACGTGCAAGGTGACAATCAGCTCCTATGTAATGGGCCCTAAACACTTGTCTACCCGCCGCCAAGCTGCCCGGCAGGGGAGAGGTGACAGGAGGGAGTGAAGTTTCTTCACGCCCCCCGTCACCCGGCTCCATAGAAGTGCAGGCAAATATGGACGAGATCGTCCATATTGGCCTGCATACATTAGCGACGGGGCACCAACAATGAACGTGAGCGGGGCCGCGCATCGTTCATCATTGGTGCCTCCACACTGAACGATATGATATGGTTGCTTTGTTTTGTTTTTTTGTTCTTATTCATTTTTTTATGCCAGAAATTCATAGGGGCAGATTTATCACTCGTTACAAATGAAAAATGGTGCTCCAGCCTCGGCTCCTAGCCGTCGTGTGTGTGGAAAATGACAGTTAGAAGCTGATTGGCTGGAGCACCATTTACCATTAGTAACGAGGGATAACAAGAATATCACTTGTTGTTAAATCTGCCCCATAATTAGAAATTGTGTCCTTATATTTCACTGTCTATTGTCCGAGATAGTGGTCTCATTATAAACCCCCGCCTCCAAGGATACAGACGTACAATGAGAAAAAAAGCACATTCTGCTACAATAAAGGCAATAATCCGTTACAACAGTGTAATAAGGTGTTTCAGTCCTGCATAGGCTTCTATTCTGTTTCGTGTTGTTAATGAAATAAGGTCTGTGTTGCAATAGAGCAAATCTTCAGCCCACCTGTGCATGTCATTGGCCAATGGCCAGCGATTAGACGGAGAGCCATTCACCTCACTCAGGTAGAACTATGGAAAACCAAACACGTGAAATGCTTTGATGGTCACTCTTGGACAGCCCCCTGTAATATATCCCCAGCTCTCTTGTGATGTGCTAACAACTCATTGTGATTCCTGGCCAGGGGAGATACGGGGTCGCTACAGGGGCGCCCTGCATGTACAGGAAACCGTGTAAAGCTAATCCAGATTTACTCTCTGAGGAAGCTGTTTACACAGAGGGATTAGAAGCGGATTAAAGTTAACCCGACACTAGATTACCTCCAAGAGTGTAAACACAGCCAGGGGCCCTGACACGGAGCCCTGCCCTCCTCATCAGGGGTCCCCTAATAACAGAGAAAGGGATTAGAGCTCTGGCCACTCACATCAAAAATGAGTCTATTGAAGGCTGGGAAAGGCAGGCTGTAATTTCCAAGCTCTGAGCATTCTGGGAAATGTAGGCCCACAGTATATTTAATATATTGTGGAAAGGGGGCCTGGACTGCACACCATAGCTTCTTATAATGGGATGTGCTACCTTGCTGGGATTTAGTTACATAGTTGTTGAGGTTGAAAAAAGACAAATGTCCATCGAGTTAAATCTCTATTATAATTTTATAATATTAAATGCTGTATCCTTGGATATTTTTTCAGCTAGGAATCTAATCCATTTTTAAACTTATTGATTGAATCCACCAATACTACCTTCTCTGGCAGAGAATTCCAAATCCTTATTGCTCTTACTGTGAAGAACCCTTTTCTCCGTTGTGTATGAATTTTTTTTTCTTCTAACCTCAAGGGGTCTTCTATGTAGCGATTTTTTGATAAACAAATTGTTTGATAAATCCTTGTATTGTCCCTTTATGTATTTATAAATATTAATAATCGACTCTTTTCCAGTGTAAACATATTAACCTTTTAAGTCTTTCCTCATAATCCAGTGCCTCTAACCCCTTAACCAGTTTAGTGGCTCGCCTCTGAACCCTTTCGAGTTCCAAGATATATTTTTTATGGTGAGGTGCCCAGAACTGTACACAATATTCCAGATGTGGCCGCACCAATGCTTTATACAGTGGCAGTATTACACTCTCATCCCTTGTCTCCATTCCCCCGTTTTATGCATGATAACACCTTATTTGCTTTTGTTGCTGCATTTTGACATTGCGTACTGCTACTAAGTTTACTATTGATGAGCACACCCAAATCTTTTTCAACTACCGTTATACCTACATTTTCCTCATTTAGTTTATAGGCTGCCTGATTGTTTTTAGTCCCAAAGTGTATAACTTTACATTTGTCTAACCTCATTCTCCATTTATCCGCCCAGACCTCCAGTCTAGATAAGTCATTCTGTAGAGATTCAACATCCTTGTCTGAATTAATTACTCTACATAGTTTAGTATCGTCTGCGAAAATTGACACTTTGCTTTCTAGTCCCTCTCCTAGGTCATTAATGAATATGTTAAACAGCAATGGCCCAAATTCTGATCCCTGCGATATTCCGCTGAGAACTGAGGCCCATTCAGAGAACATCCCATTAATCACCAATACTACAATATTGCAACAAGGGTGTAACAACCATCATATCTGAGGTTCTTGGCATATATTGGCCAATATATGAGCCTGCCCACCTACTTCACAGTGACCTCGTCGGACAAGTCCCTAACATTATGTGGGTTCACCTCTGGGGTGCAGAGGACCCCCAAACCACCCCAGGGCATCACAGTTTAGTTAGACTGAACTAAAGATGGTGAAAACCTTGTGTACAACACCATAACACGCAGCACATTACAGAAGCAAAACCAGCCATTCACATAGGTCCCTTCGCCAGCGGAGCTTACAATCTATATTCCCTGTACATGGAAACACACACTCTAGGGTTAGTTTTTTGTTGTCAGAATAAATAACCTCCCAGTATGTTTTTAGAGTGTGGGATGATACCTATGCAAACATGGGAGAACGTACAAACACTACACAGATAGTACCTTGGCCATAACTTTAACTTGTGGGCTGAGAACTGAGAGGCAGTAATGCTAACCACTACGCCACCTATGCTTCCCAATGCAAAATGTCCACCATTTATAAATAGAGTCTGCTTTTATTTGTTTTATTCTGTGGGTACTCAGTGGGCATTTATAAGTGCCCATATCATTTTATTTCTCTGCTTATACCAATATGGGTGAGTGATGACCCTTTGGTTTAGTTATAGAGTTGGAATTGCGTTAAACCCAGTTCTTAATTACCTACCACAATGGAGTCCGCTTTGTGCGTCCGTGATCTCACTGCTTACTAGTGAATTAAATGTCTGCCACTGTCTCCTAGATAGGAATGGCCCTCGACCATCAGTGATTCAAAATCATCGATGGTCTATGACACATGTTGAATACTTTTTCTATCGATGGGGGAGAACCAGATGTTTTCCCACCATCAATAATACACAAGCAACAACTGTTATTTTCTGTTCCCCGAAGGTGGCGGGACATGGAGCTTAGTACCGCCCCCGGGCTCTCATTGGCTCACAGCCAAATTAATTGTAAAACTGGGGTGACCATCGGTAGGGAAAACCATTGATGTTTCCATTGCAGATGGGTAACCCACCGATGGCCATCCCTACCCCTAGAGGCATTATAGACTGCATTCTCAGAGCGGCTGCCTCCACAATGTGGGCAGACAACTGGTACCCGTAGTGGACAAATTTGTGGTGATAAACAAACGTGTTTGAATGCATGATTGGCGGAACTAACTTAAACATGTAATCATTTTTTATTAGATTGATTATTTTAAAATGACTCGTTGAACTACATGATTCAGATGTTTTTCTTTGTGGGCTGTAAATAAATGCATTTCATGACATTTCCCTTTTGTCCTTCTTCTGCCAGGGAGGAAAAGGAACGCTGGATCCGTGCAAAGTATGAACAGAAGCTTTTCCTCGCACCCCGGAGCTGCCGGGACCTGCCCTTAGGGCAGCAGCTACTGAGAGCGACGGCAGAGGAGGACCTAAGGACAGTAATCCTCCTCCTCGCGCACGGTTCTCGAGAAGAAGTGAACGAAACCTGCGGTGAAGGGGACAGGCGCACATCATTGCACCTGGCGTGTCGCAAGGGGAACGTGGTACTTGTGCAGCTGCTTATATGGGTGAGTGCGGGAAAGGCTCCCCTACTTCTACTGAGTGTGTGTATGCGGGTGAGAGCCAGACCGACCACATGGGTAGCCGTACAGACTGCTGTCTAGTCTGGTCACACTTGGGAAATTGCCATGTTTCGCGGATCAGGTTGTATGGCTGAAAGCACACATTGTAAGCCAACAATATCAGCTGCAATTGTGTATGGTGTAAAAATAAGCTCCAGGAATCTGTATCTATAACACTGCTCCAGTGGTTAGATGGTCACAGTACAACACACTGCAAGTTGTGTGTGGAACTATGAGACTTGCTGATCCTATTACATACAACAAAACAATAAAGTTTATTTAAACAGCAAAAAAAAAAAAAGAATTCTACGTAACATTTAAAACTATAGCAGTGTTTCCCAAACTCAGTGCTCAGGGCACATTAACAGTCCAGGTTTTAAGAATCTCCCTGTTTGTGCACGGTTTACTGACAGGTTCTAATGAAGTCACTTGTGCACAAGCATGGAAATCCTTAAAACCTGAACCGTTAGGGTTCCTTAAGGACTGAATTTGGGAGCCACTGGATTACAGTGTAGGCCCTGCCGCGGTGTGCGGATATCTTCAGCCTCACTACTGTCACCCAGCTGGCCCTGCCATTATTTACGTTGTATGTTTACACTAGGTCTCTGTTGTTTCTCCTTAGTACGGAGTTGATGTGATGGCACGGGACTTCCACGGGAACACGGCAATTGCGTACGCCAAGCAAGCTGTGACCTCCGAGGTGCGGGATCTGCTGCTGCAGTACGGTTGCCCAGATGAACAATTTGTGCTCATGGCCACACCAAACCTCTCCCGAAAAAACAATCGTAACAACAACAGCAACACAGGGGGCGGAGGAGGCCTGATGCCCACCTTAATCTAACACAAAAAGGACGTTGTGGAAAGGAGACTCGAGCACCACTCACCCCTCGCACCGCAGAGGGAGGAGTCAGGAATGACACAGGGGAAGGGGGGGGGGGCACCAAGTACAGGACAAGGGGGAGAAGAGACTAAGCCTCCGCTAGCATTTGGGAGGCAGGAAGAACGACAAAGGAGGCAGAAAGCTGTCAGTTATGTGCACATTTCACCTCTACCCCAGCAGAACACTTAGGCTCTGCTCTCATCTGACAAGCACTGCTCCACATAAATCACACGCAGGCACTGAGTTTGTCAGGTTTGAGGCTCCAATGATGCTATGTGTCAAATCACTTGGAGCTAATCTGTCCTCAGAGAATGCTGGCTTCATTACACTTGTATAGTTGAGTTCCCTCAGCCTGTACCGCTGTTTAATAGGACATGATTACTCATCATGTAGAAGGGAGCATATTAGCTGAGGAGGAAGCGCTCTCCATGCTCTGCTGATTACAGGGATGTGATTGCAATATTCTTACAAGAATCATATTAGGAGAGACATTCTGGGCCTCATCTTCAGACTCCTTGTCATAATCTCGCTGCGCTTTAAAGTGTCTCTTCCTCTAAATGGACACCCCACCCAAAAAAAAAAAAATTTGGGAACAAAAAAATTTATTCCGGAAAAAATAATCCTTTTGCAGGGTCAGTTTAGAGCATCTGTTTTTACGTCACCTTTTAGATGTATTATGCGTTGTGAGGTTGTTTTTTTTTTATTTTTTTTATTTTTTATTTACGGAGATAATTTATTTTATGGACAAACACGCCAGCTGCCTGAGGTGCCCCGGCGGATGGGCCCGGTTCCTGTAAAGCACACGCGTTGCACCCATTCACTATTGTTTCAGTACATCTGGGTCACATCGTCTCGCTGATTTGCAAAAGAGAGGGGAAAAAAAGAGAGAGAGAGGAAAAAAAAAAAATCATAATTGAAGCGGTTTCATGGTTGAGTGCATTTATTTTTTTCCTTGAAGGCTTACATAAGAGTCGCTAATTAGGAGTAGTTTTTGGACTGAGGGAAATGAAACATATTTTCATGGAGAGCGCTCAGTGCGGAACACATACTGTAGAGTGCATACAGCGCCGTGTATGCGGTTTATATCGGAGCGCTGTGGGGTTATAACTTATATGTGTACAATGAGAAGTGACTGTGGTTATTATAAAGAGGACTGCTCGCCCTGTACAGACTATAAGTAAAGGGAATACCCATTTGTGGTAGGCTAGGCCCCAGCAAAGGAGGATCTATGCACATAGGTCAGGGAATAGACTGTACTAAATATTTATTAATTATACCATACCTAACTTTCCACCAATGTGTCTTCCAAGTGTCTAAAATGTCTAATTTAGTACTTTCTCTGGTCACTGTAAAAAATAGACGTATATTAAAGTACACGACAGTAGTAAACACAGCACAATCACCGTTTCTGTAACGATAAATCCTGTATATAAATTACTGCACAATGACAGGGCACCGTTTTCGTGTATTACACAAGTTTTGGGGTGTGACGTTAGCTGCCCGTTCTCAAATTGCCTATTTATTTTGGAGTGTGCATGACCACATGTTCACAGATCAGAGTCCTATTGGTCTGTCAACTGATGACCTCCAGCTAAGTATGTGTGAGGTCATTGTCCCTGGAAGTGGAGGGTGGAGAGAGAGGCCAGACGCTCTGTAATATCCTCTTGGTCAGCAGCACCTGACGTCTGAGGACATGACTTATCGGACTCCCATGTATGTGGCCAAATTGTTTACAGCTGGCTGTTCTGCAATGGGGTCCAATCACTGGATGGCCATATGTATTGAAAAAGCTCAAGAAAATCCTGCAATAACATTCATATAAGGAAGGAAGCATTTGTTAGACCAGCGGCTCGAAAACTTGAAAATAGTCCAGATGCACCTGTTTTGCTGAACACAAGAATTCTGAGATGTTGATAATAGGTCTTAGAATCATCACTGTCGCAGTCACCTTGTATGTGCCAGCAATTGTGTAGTTACACGGCACCACTTGTGTGTCCCAAAACAGCTGGAGAAGTTAGGGTTATCTAATCCGGCCCTATATAAATGAATTCAGAAAACCCGTTGGTCTCCAAAGAACTTCCAGTCCTTCTTGCCTTGTTTTCCATTGTATACGTGAGGATTTATTCTGATGTGGCGTAACGTTCCATAAGCCTTGTCAGACAAAGACACTCCAGACTGATTGGCAGTACAGGTGATCTTTACAGTTGGATTAAACTTTGTTTACATATAAACTTTACAGCAAACATTTCATGCACAAGTGTTCTAGTAGAAGTAACATGACCTGAACTCTACTGTTATGCTATATAGCCCTTTCATTTCACCATATCATTGTAGTGGGTTATTTCTGCAGGTTTCTGAGTGTCTTAGTCAGATGCATTATCACTGCATAAAGGAAAAAAATAAGTAAAAGCACTCGGCCAACACATTCGCCCATAGCATTTTTAGCGACCCTATGGAACAAAAGAGAAATGCATCTCTTCCATTGGAACAGTATGTTGTTTACCAATGCAGCTCATGTTCCCTAAAGCCGACTCTGTTTCTGAATCTAGGCTAGTCCACTGATTGCTGTTGCGTGCACTGGTTTCTAGAGTGTTGCGTCCCTATGGGAAATCTGCACTGTCTCCTGCCATAATATGGGAATGTGTCCCTCACCCTGTTGGGGCTTTGCGGGCTGCTGCATTCACCCATCTTTCCCGGGGCTCTGCACCAATTCTGATGTACTGAATGGCAAATCAATGGTATTCTAATGCTAGCGGCTGTGGGGTGGGGGATGTTATCAATAGGTTCAATCTTTTCATTGGTTCTTCCGCTTACAGCCTCTAGTTATTGGCCAGCCAGGACTCCTGACTGGACTAAGAGTGCAGAAGGTAAATGGATGCATTTAGTAACCCCCCGAGGCAGCAGATAGAATTTCCCACTCGCACAAAAACCCCACCCTAATAATAGTAAAACTTTTTTTTTAATGGGTGATGATGCAGCTTTAAGTACAGGAGCTAAGCTAGGTGGCAACCCTTTCGCACAGCCCAGTGTTCTGTGGTTTTAGCATTGCAGTAGTATTCCATAATTTATTTATTTTTTTATCAGAAAACATTCTCAGCCCAAATTTGTTTACCCAAAACGGGAAGTAAACTTCTTCAATCCCACAAAACCGGATATCTGGTAGCGCGCTTGTTATGTATTGCACTCCGTTTGACCATCTTATGTGCACCATGTATTTACTCTCCATCTCCTGCATGACTGGGTTTTTCTCTCATTTTGAAAGGAGCTAATTGGATCCAGATAATCAGAATGGAAAGTAGCTGCTGCTATCTGCACTGAACTTGTTAGGGGGCTGTGACCTGTCCACTAGTGTGGTTTATGTTAGAGCAGGGCTGCCTGTGACTGGGACAGACTTATGATCTGCTGAGGACAAAGTAGGAACAGTAAGCAGAGAGCCAGAGACGGAGAGTTAGATAGCGGAATGAGAGTCCTGCTAAACCAATGCAGGAAGACTTATCAAATGAACCAGATTGACACACCCAACTTGTAAACTTATCTTTCATAACTCCCAAATATCCGTAGTAGAGTAAGTTACATACAGGTAGCTCTCCATTCTTGTGCACATTGAGGACCTGAAGCCAAGCGAGACGTGGCAACAGTCAGTGACGTAATTTGTATATTGACACTACACAGTCTGATCCCAAATCTCCACTGTTTCCCCATTGTCACAGCTTTTACCCAGCTGTACGTAGCACTTTTCAAAGGGGAAAAATTGTATTGTTTTGGTTTATATTGTTTGTGTTTTTTTAAATTATGCCATCAGAATATGGCAGCACAAGAAGATAGTATGCCTCCTGGATGTATCGTTGAATCACACCTCTGAACAGTGAAGTGACCTATTGTTTACTGCATGCTAGTGACCAATAAGCTGGAGGAACCATTCTTCGGAAGAGTAGGGGCCAACTAGCCATACATATGGCACCCCGGGAACTAGGAATCTCTCAGCCATGACAAATCTCCACGTTTTGCATTACAGGGGGGAAGGGGGTATCTCACTCAATATGGGACACTAACATTGACTTGCTCTGCTCTACAAATTGAAATCCACACTACCGACATCAGAGGTTTTCTGGTTTATTTTTATTGCTGTTTATCAAAACTTGGCTCTATTCTACATGGTGACCCTACAGCCTTCTACGCCCGTAACCACACACAGACACCTACGGCCAAGGAGCCTAAGCTGTGAGATTCCTTTGTAAGGACAGTGTGAAAGCACTACAATAAAAGGGAGTATGTGCACCCTGAGAAGGAGCGGGAGATGGATACGGTATATTGTTATCTCCTGGCAAAGAGTCCGGCTTTCAAACACCCACCCCATGAACTCTGGAAGAGGAACTTTTATTTAATTTTTTTAATTCTCTTTGGACCGGATGCGGAGCCCGTTTCTGCCCCCGAGTAGTGTGTATCTTATTTCTGATCACAGCTCTGTGCCACCTTCATCCCAAGGTGTACCTGCCAGAGTTCTCGGGTTTTTTTTGTTTTGTTTTTTTTCAGTGTCTGTTGATTATGTTGTCTAAGTTATACAGAATTATTTTGTATCGTGTCTTATTAGAGGATGCAAAATGTATGGAAAATAAAAAAACTGAGGAAAAAAACCTATTTGAATAGAAACAAAATCTGGGTCTGTTTTTGACTTTCAAATCATTTTAAAGTCTGTCTGTGAATCCATCAGCTGGCGCTGAGTCCAGGTTTTTTGATCAACCACCGCTGGTTATGGCTATGGGCTACATCTCCAATGGTCCTCTGTAGAAGGTTTGGTATATCTTTTCCATAGTCTTAAGAACCTTTTGCGTCTATCAGTGCTAACATTTGTCAGACTGCTATGCTGGAGACTGATTTATTTATACGTGCATTCTTATATCTGCTTTTCCATATCATATCCAACTTATTGCGCACCATTTCTCTTAGTGACCGTTATGGGGTCTAACCATTGCCCAGGGTTGGAAATTACTTGTGTTCTGCAATCTAAGGGGTCTATTTAGTAAGCATTTGATGGAGATAAAGTGGACGGAGATAAAGTACTAACCAATCAGCTCCTAACTGCCATGTCACAAGCTGTTTTGAAAAATGATAGGAGCTGGTTGGTTGGGACTTTATCTCCATCTAATAGACCCCTAAAATCTCTTATATTTCCATCTTACTTTAGGCAAGCATCTGAAAAAAGAAACACGTGCAGTGCAGGTTCAGTCTCCCGTCTCCGAAAAGATTAGGACCAGAAGTATTTTATATTTTGGATTCTTCCGTATTTTTAAATATTTACATGCCATAATAAGATATCTTGGAGATGGGACTCAAGTCTAAACACAAAATACATTGAATTTTTCCAATACACCTTATACACAACCGGAAGGTAATTTTATGCTATATGTTTACTAATGTGTGTATGAAACAAAGTTTGTGTACGTGAAACAATCAGAAAGCAAAGGTGTCGGTATCAGTCGCTCTCAAAATATTTTGGATTTTCGAATATGAGACTCAACCAGTATCAAGAACATGATCTAATAACAGATATATCTACTGCGTCAAGAGGTAACATGAAAGGTGGTTTTAAGTTTATTAATGATTATTCTTCATAGTTCTCATGTTTACTTTTTCTATGAATGCAATTATAAGCACCCATTCGCACTTCAAAATATATACCCATATCTGGTGATTAGCTTGGTTTTCCAAACTCTGTCCTCAATGCACTCTAGCGGGTATCCGTTTGGATGGTCGACCATGTTATGGTCGACAGTCATTTGGTCGACGTGAGTTTAAAAAAAAAATCTTTTGTGGAACTTTTTCATACTTTACGATCCACGTGGACTACGATTGGGAACGGTAATCTGTGCCGAGCGGAGCGAGGCACCTTGCGAGGGGACGCAGTGCACTAATTGGGGTTCCCCATCACTTTACGCAAAAAACGACACAAAAAAAACTAAAAAAGAACCTCATGTTGACCTTTTCATGTGTTGACCTTTTCATGTGTTGACCTTTCATGTGTTGATCATTTTCATGTGTCGACCTATTGTCCATGTCGACCATGCCAATGTCGACCAATAGTGGTCGACCTAATGACTGTCGACCATAACATGGTCAACCATTCATACCGGAACCCTCTAACGCTGGGTACACACTGCTCGATATATCTGCAGATCAATTGATCTGCAGATATATCTATAGGCAGATCGGGCAGTGTGTTGAGCATACACACTTCCCGATCCATCTTGACTGACGTCAAGAACCGGGTGGGCATTTACATGCGTCCGCCCAGTTCAGCCGTCAGTCACCGCTGGCCGCTGCAGCATGTGTACAGGCGGTCAGCGTACACACACAACGATGCACCAATATATCTGTAAAAATATTGGTCATCGTGTGTGCCGCCGCGATGTCTCTGAGAATGACGGCGTTCACAGACATATCGTTGGTGCACACTGGCCGACGGGGCAGCGATATATCAGCCAGTGTGTACCCAGCATAACTGTCCTGGTTTTAAGGATATCCCTGCTTGTGCACAGATGGGCCAATCAACTGACTGAGGTACTAACTAAATCACCTGGGCGTAAGCATGTATATCGTGAAAACCCAGACTGTGAGGGGTATATTTACTAAGGTGTGAGTATTTTAGAAGTGGAGATGTTGTCGATAGCTACCAATCAGATTCTAGCTATTATCTTGTAGAAGCAGCTAGATAAATGTTAAGTGGACTCTGATTGGTTGCTATGGGCAACATATCCACTTCTAAAAAAAAAAAAAATCACACCTTAGTAAATATACCCCTTAGGCTGCTATGAGAACCGAGTTTGGGAATCACTGGGTTAACGCATATACTGGAGAGCCGGATGCAAGCTGGAAACTGGTGATGGTGCATCAGATATTACCGTAGTAATATACAGCATGTCTGGGCTTACATCTCAGCTCATGAAAGTTTTGGTGTGTACACACGGGGGTATATTTACAAAGATTCATGTTTTTGCCGTTTTGAAGGGTGTTTGAACTCGAATGGTATCGGGTGCATTTTACTGCAACTTTTTGAATCCTGATACGATCATTCACTAAGCTGCCAACTTTTCCCAATTCGTATTTTCCGATGTCGATGTGATTCGTAATGTTAGGCAGTGTTTTACGGGAGTGATGAGTAAAACACTGCCTGACAAAACACAAGGAATCCCGGCCGCATCTGTGAGATCCGTGCAGGGCTTCATTGTGTACCTTAAAAAGGTGTTTTAATTAGTAAAAAATCCGAAAAAAATTGCATGGGGTCCCCCCTCCTAAGCACAACCAGCCTCGGGCTCTTTGAGCTGGTCCTGGTTGACAAAATATGGAGAAAAAAATGACAGGGGTTCCCCCATATTTCATCAACCAGCACAGGGCTCTGCGCCTGGTCCTGGTTCCAAAAATACGGTGGACACAAAGCGTAAGGGTCCCCCGTATTTTTGAAACCAGCACCGGGCTCCACTAGCCAGGTACATAATGCCACAGCCGGGGGACACTTTTATACTGGTCCCTGCGGCCTGGCATTACATACCCAACTAGTCACCCCTGGCCGGGGTACCCTGGAGGAGTGGGAACCCCTTAAATCAAGGGGTCCCCCCCTCCAGCCACCCAAGGGCCAGGGGTGAAGCCCGAGGCTTTCCCCCCCCATCCAAGGGCGGCGGATGGGGGGCTGATAGCCATGTGTAAAAAATGTGAATATTGTTTTTAGTAGCAGTACTACAAGTCCCAGCAAGCCTCCCTCGCAAGCTGGTACTTGAAGAACCACAAGTACCAGCATGCGGTTGTTAACCTGGCCCGCTGGTACCTGTAGTACTACTACTAAAAAAATACCCAAAAAAAACAGGACACACACACCGTGAAAGTATAAGTTTATTACATACATGCACACCTCCATACATACATACTTACCTATGTTCCCACGAGGCTCGGTCCTCTTCTCCAAGTAGAATCCTTGGGGGACCTGTGAAAAAAATTATACTCACATAATCCAGTGTAGATTGTGTCCAAAGTATAATCCACGTACTTGGCAAAACAAAAAAACGGAAACCCGACCACGCACTGAAAGGGGTCCCATGTTTACACATGGGACCCCTTTCCCTGACTGCCAGGACCCCCCCCCCCCCCCCCCCGACTCCTGTCAAAGAGGGTCCCTTCAGCCAATCAGGGAGCGCCACGTCGTGGCACTCTCCTGATTGGCTGTGTGCACCTGTAGTGTCTGTGAGGCAGCACACGGCACAGATACAATGTAGCGCCTATGCGCTCCATTGTAGCCAATGGTGGGAACTTTGCGGTCAGCGGTGAGGTAACTTTCGGTCAACCGCTGACCGCAAAGTTCCCACCATTGGCTACAATGGAGCGCATAGGCGCTACATTGTATCTGTGCCGTGTGCTGCCTCACAGACACTACAGGTGCACACAGCCACTCAGGAGAGTGCCACGACGTGGCGCTCTCTGATTGGCTGAAGGGACCCTCTTTGACAGGAGTCAGGGGGGGTCCTGGCAGTCGGGGAAAGGGGTCCCATGTGTAAACATGGGACCCCTTTCAGTGCGTGGTAGGGTTTCCGTTTTTTTGTTTTGCCAAGTACGTGGATTATACTTTGGACACAATCTACACTGGATTATGTGAGTATAATTTTTTTCACAGGTCCCCCAAGGATTCTACTTGGAGAAGAGGACCGAGCCTCGTGGGAACATAGGTAAGTATGTATGTATGTATGTATGTATGGAGGTGTGCATGTATGTAATAAACTTATACTTTCACGGTGTGTGTGTGTCCTGTTTTCTCTGACGTCCTAGTGGATGCTGGGAACTCCGTAAGGACCATGGGGAATAGACGGGCTCCGCAGGAGACTGGGCACTCTAAAAGAAAGATTAGGTACTATCTGGTGTGCACTGGCTCCTCCCACTATGACCCTCCTCCAGACCTCAGTTAGATTTCTGTGCCCGGCCGAGCTGGATGCACACTAGGGGCTCTCCTGAGCTCTTAGAAAGAAAGTTTATTTTAGGTTTTTTATTTTACAGTGAGACCTGCTGGCAACATGCTCACTGCATCGAGGGACGAAGGGGAGAAGAAGCGAACCTACCTGCTTGCAGCTAGCTTGGGCTTCTTAGGCTACTGGACACCATTAGCTCCAGAGGGATCGACCACATGGAACTGGCCTTGGTGTTCGTTCCCGGAGCCGCGCCGCCGTCCCCCTTACAGAGCCAGAAGCAAGAAGAGGTCCGGAAAATCGGCGGCAGAAGACATCAGTCTTCACCAAGGTAGCGCACAGCACTGCAGCTGTGCGCCATTGCTGCTCATACACACTTCACACTCCGGTCACTGAGGGTGCAGGGCGCTGGGGGGGGGCGCCCTGAGCAGCAATAAAAACACCTTGGCTGGCAAATATATCACAATATATAGCCCCAGTGGCTATATATGTGATAAATACCCCTGCCAGAATCCATAAAAAAGCGGGAGAAAAGTCCGCGAAAAAAAGGCGGAGCTATCTCCCTCAGCACACTGGCGCCATTTTCTCTTCACAGTGCAGCTGGAAGACAGCTCCCCAGGCTCTCCCCTGTAGTTTGCAGGCTCAAAGGGTTAAAAAGAGAGGGGGGGCACTAAATTTAGGCGCAATATTGTATATACAAGCAGCTATTGGGAAAAATTCACTCAATATAGTGTTAATCCCTAAATTATATAGCGCTCTGGTGTGTGCTGGCATACTCTCTCTCTGTCTCCCCAAAGGGCTGTGTGGGGTCCTGTCCTCAGAGCATTCCCTGTGTGTGTGCGGTGTGTCGGTACGGCTGTGTCGACACATTTGATGAGGAGGCTTATGTGGTGACAGAGCAGATGCCGATAAATGTGATGTCGCCCCCTGTGGAGCCGACACCAGAGTGGATGGATAGGTGGAAGGTATAAACCGACAGTGTCAACTCCTTACATAAAAGGCTGGATGACGTAACAGCTGTGGGACAGCCGGCTTCTCAGCCCGCGCCTGCCCAGGCATCTCAAAGGCCATCAGGGGCTCAAAAAGCGCCCGCTCCCTCAGATGGCAGACACAGATGTCGACACGGAGTCTGACTCCAGTGTCGACGAGGTTGAGACATACAAAATCCACTAGGAACATCCGTTACATGATCCCGGCAATAAAAAATGTGTTACACATTTCTGACATTAACCCAAGTACCACTAAAAAAGGGTTTTATGTTTGGGGAGAAAAAGCAGGCAGTGTTTTGTTCCCCCATCAAATGAGTGAATGAAGTGTGAAAAAGCGTGGGTTCCCCCGATAAGAAACTGGTAATTTCTAAAAAGTTACTGATGGCGTACCCTTTCCCGCCAGAGGATAAGTTACGCTGGGAGATATCCCCTAGGGTGGATAAGGCGCTCACACGTTTGTCAAAAAAGGTGGCACTGCCGTCTTAGGATACGGCCACTTTGAAGGTACCTGCTGATAAAAAGCAGGAGGCTATCCTGAAGTCTGTATTTACATACTCAGGTACTAGACTGAGACCTGCAGATAGTGCTGCTGCAGCGTGGTCTGTGACCCTGTCAAACAGGGATACTATTTTGCGAACATAAGAGCATATTAAAGACGTCGTCTTATATATGAGGGATGCACAGAGGGATATTTTGCCGGCTGGCATCCAGAATTAATGCAATGTCCATTCTGTCAGGAGGATATTAGAGACCCGACACTGGACAGGTGATGCTGACTTTAAAAGGCACATAGAGCCTTATAAGGGTGAGGAATTGTTTGGGGATGGTCTCTGGGACTTCGTATCCACAGCAACAGCTGGGAAGAAAAATTTTTACCTCAGGTTTCCTCACAGCCTAAGAAAGCACTGTATTATCAGGTACAGTCCTTTCGGCTTCAGAAAAGCAAGCGGGTCAAAGGCGCTTGCTTTCTGCACAGAGACGAGGGAAGAGGGAAAAAGCTGCACCAGTCAGCCAGTTCCCAGAATCAAAATTCTTTCCCCGCTTCCTCTGAGTCCACCGCATGACACGGGGGCTCCACAGGCGTAGCCAGGTACGGTGGGGGGCCGCCTCAAAAATTTCAGCGATCAGTGGGCTCGCTCACAGGTGGATCCCTGGATCCTTCAAGTAGTATCTCAGGGGTACAAGCTGGAATTCGAGGCGTCTCCCCCCCGCCGTTTCCTCAAATCTGCCTTGCCGACAACTCCCTCAGGCAGGGAGGCTGTGCTAGAGGCAATTCACAAGCTGTATTCCCAGCAGGTGATAGTCAAGGTGCCCCTACTTCAACAAGAACGGGGTTACTATTCCACACTGTTTGTGGTACCGAAACCGGACGGTTCGGTGAGACCCATTTTAAATTTGAAATCCTTGAACACATACATAAAAAAATTAAAGTTCAAGATGGAATCGCTCAGGGCGGTTATTGCAAGCCTGGAGGAGGGGGATTACATGGTATCCCTGGACATCAAGGATGCTTACCTAGATGTCCCCATTTACCATCCTCACCAGGAGTACCTCAGAATTGTGGTACAGGATTGCCATTACCAATTCCAAACACTGCCGTTTGGACTGTCCACGGCACCGAGGGTCTTTACCAAGGTAATGGCAGAAATGATGATACTCCTTCGAAAAAAGGGAGTTTTAAGTATCCCGTACTTGGACGATCTCCTTATAAAGGCGAGGTCCAAGGAGCAGTTGTTGGTCGGAGTAGCACTATCTCGGGAAGTGCTACAACAGCACGGATGGATTCTATACATTCCAAAGTCACAGCTGGTTCCTACCACACGCCTACTGTTCCTGGGGATGGTTCTGGACACAGAACAGAAAAAAGTGTTTCTCCCGCAGGAGAAAGCCAAGGAGCTGTCATCTCTAGTCAGAGACCTCCTGAAACTAAAACAGGTATCGGTGCATCACTGCACACGAGTCCTGGGAAAAATGGTAGCTTCTTACGAAGCAAAATTCCATTCGGCAGGTTCCATGCAAGAACCTTTCAGTGGAACCTCTTGGACAAGTGGTCGGGATCGCATCTTCAGATGCATCGGCTGATAACCCTGTCTCCAAGGACCAGGGTATCTCTACTGTGGTGGCTGCAGAGTGCTCATCTTCAAGAGGGCCGCAGATTCGGCATACAGGACTGGGTCCTGGTAACCACGGATGCCAGCCTTCGAGGCTGGGGGGCAGTCACACAGGGAAGAAATTTCCAAGGACTTTGGTCAAGTCAGGAGTCGTCCCTACACATACATATTCTGGAACTGAGGGCCATTTACAATGCCCTAAGTCTGGCAAGGCCTCTGCTTCAAAACCAGCCGGTACTGATCCAATCAGACAACATCACGGCAGTCGTAAACCGACAGGGTGGCACAAGAAGCAGGATGGCGATGGCAGAAGCCACAAGGATGGGCGGAAAATCACGTCTTAGCACTGTCAGCAGTGTTCATTCCGGGAGTGGACAACTGGGAAGCAGACTTCCTCAGCTGACACGACCTACACCCGGGAGAGTGGGGACTTCATCCAGAAGTCTTCCAACTGTTGGTAAACCGTTGGGAAAGGCCACAGGTGGACATGATGGCGTCCCGCCTAAACAAAAAACTAGATATTGCGCCAGGTCAAGGGACCCTCAGGCAATAGCTGTGGACGCTCTAGTGACACCGTGGGTGTACCAGTCGGTTTATGTATTCCCTCCTCTGCCTCTCATACCAAAGGTACTGAGAATAATAAGAAAACGAGGAGTAAGAACGATACTCGTGGTTCCGGATGGGCCAAGAAGAGCTTGGTACCCAGAACTTCAAGAAATGATATCAGAGGACCCATGGCCTCTACCGCTCAGACAGGATCTGCTACAGCAGGGGCCCTGTCTGTTCCAAGACTTACCGCGGCTGCGTTTGACGGTATGGCGGTTGAATTCCGGATCCTAAAGGAAAAGGGCATTCCGGAGGAAGTCATTCCTACGCTGATAAAAGCCAGGAAAGAAGTAACCGCAAACCATTATCACCGTATTTGGCGAAAATATGTTGCGTGGTGTGAGGCCAGGAAGGCCCCAACAGAGGAATTTCAGCTGGGTCGTTTTCTGCACTTCCTACAGTCAGGAGTGACTATGGGCCTAAACTTGGGTTCCATTAAGGTCCAGATTTCGGCTCTGTCGATTTTCTTCCAGAAAGAACTGGCTTCACTGCCTGGAGTTCAGACATTTGTAAAGGGAGTGCTACATATTCAGCCCCCTTTTGTGCCTCCTGTGGCACCTTGGGATCTCAACGTGGTGTTGAGTTTCCTAAAATCACATTGGTTTGAGCCACGTAAAACTGTGGATTTGAAATATCTCACGTGGAAAGTGGTCATGTTATTGGCCTTGGCTTCGGCCAGGCGTGTGTCAGAATTGGCGGCTTTGTCATGTAAAAGCCCTTATCTGATTTTCCATATGGATAGGGCAGAATTGAGGACTCGTCCCCAGTTTCTCCCTAAGGTGGTATCAGCTTTTCACTTGAACCAACCTATTGTAGTGCCTGCGGCTACTAGGGACTTGGAAGATTCCAAGTTACTGGACGTAGTCAGGGCCTTAAAAATTTATATTTCCAGGACGGCTGGAGTCAGGAAAACTGACTCGCTTTTTATCCTGTAGGCACCCAACAAAATAGGTGCTCCTTCTAAGCAGACTATTGCTCGCTGAATTTGTAGCACAATTCAGCTGGAGCATTCTGCGGCTGGATTGCCGCATCCTAAATCAGTAAAAGCCCATTCCACGAGGAAAGTGGGCTCATCTTGGGCGGCTGCCCGAGGGGTCTCGGCTTTACAACTTTGCCGAGCTGCAACTTGGTCAGGGGCAAACACGTTTGCTAAATTCTACAAATTTGATACCCTGGCTGAGGAGGACCTTGAGTTCTCTCATTCGGTGCTGCAGAGTCATCCGCACTCTCCCGCCCATTTGGGAGCTTTGGTATAATCCCCATGGTCCTTACAGAGTTCCCAGCATCCACTAGGACGTCGGAGAAAATAAGATTTTACTCACCGGTAAATCTATTTCTCGTAGTCCGTAGTGGATGCTGGGCGCCCATCCCAAGTGCGGATTGTCTGCAATACTTGTATGTAGTTATTGCCTAACTAAGGGTTATTGTTGAGCCATCTGTTGAGAGGCTCAGTTATATTTCATACTGTTAACTGGATATAGTATCACGAGTTATACGGTGTGATTGGTGTGGCTGGTATGAGTCTTACCCGGGATTCAAAATCCTTCCTTATTGTGTCGGCTCTTCCGGGCACAGTATCCTAACTGAGGTCTGGAGGAGGGTCATAGTGGGAGGAGCCAGTGCACACCAGATAGTACCTAATCTTTCTTTTAGAGTGCCCAGTCTCCTGCGGAGCCCGTCTATTCCCCATGGTCCTTACGGAGTTCCCAGCATCCACTACGGACTACGAGAAATAGATTTACCGGTGAGTAAAATGTTATTTTTTGGGGGTATTTTTGTAGTAGTAGTACTACAGGTACCAGCGGGCCAGGTTTTCAACCGCATGCTGGTACTTGTGGTTCTCCAAGTAGCAGCTTGCGGGGGAGGCTTGCTGGGACTTGTAGTCCTGCTACTAAAAACAATATTCACATTTTTTACACATGGCTATCAGCCCCCCATCCGCTGCCCTTGGATGGGGGGGACAGCCTCGGGCTTCACCCCTTGCGTGGCTGGAGGGGGGGGGGGGGGCATTGATTTAAGGGGTTCCCACTCCTCCAGGGTACCCCGGCCAGGGGTGACTAGTTGGGTATGTAATGGCAGGGACCAGTATAAAAGTGTCCCCCGGCTGTGGCATTATGTACCTGGCCTAGTGGAGCCCGGTACTGGTTTCAAAAATACGGGGGACCCCTGTCATTTTTTACCCCATATTTTGACAACCAGGACCGGCTCAAAGAGCCCGAGGCTGGTTATGCTTAGGAGGGGAGACCCCACGCAATTTTTTTTTATGTTTTAACACTAAACAGACCCTTTCCCATAGATAACCATGCACAGATCTCACTGATCCGTGCATGGTTATCCAAACTCGACTGGAAAAAGCAGGTCTATTTTTTTGCTGCTTTTTTTAACGAAACGAAAAAAAACAGACCCGCACTTGAGCACTCAGAGACTAACACCCAAATACGAATAAATAGTGAATGCCCGTATTGTATGAAATAACAGCCGTGTTTGACCGATGGTCTATTCATTCGTATTTCTGAACTTTGATAATCAAACCATTACGAATAGTCCAAACACTGCCGAGATTGGTGCTTCGTGAATTCCCGGATTGGGACTTAGAAAAAAAAAACACAAATCGGACAAACTCGAATTCTTAGTAAATTTTGGCCACGGTGAGATATTTTTTTTAAGATTTTGACTATATAGTCAAAATCATAAGAAAAGTTAGTGCGGATCGCAAGGTGAAAGTCACCTTGCGATCCCGATTCGATGCCGATGCGCAGTCCCACGCGGTCGGCATCGCAAGCCTAGATAGACTGTGCAAGCAAGTCAATTTTGACTATCTCTATAGAAGATATAGTCAAAATTGACACTTAGCCAAAATCGCACATAGTCAGTATCGCAAGCAGAGTCATGTGCTTGCGATACTGACCTAGCCCCTATCGCGTAGTGAGAATCAGCCCGAATCTCACCGTGTGTATGGGCCTTTGGGTGGCGCTGCCTTTATTCCATTAATCACATTGGTTTTTGCATGCATTTATTCCTCTTCCCCATATGATATACAGTACATGCAGGTGCCACACACAGTGTCGGAGAACAGGCAGCTCCTTGTAGCCTCGTTAAACACCTCCCATACTGTATGTACAGTAGGCACTCGTTACAACATCTCATTCCATTAAACAATATTATAATCTTGAACATTTTGCAACAGAATCTGGCTGGCTAACTTTACTAGCCTGCATTCATATTTATCTGCCTAGAACAACAAACCCCCTCGCCCCCCGCCCCTTACATGTTGCCGCATGACATCACGGTGGAAGGAATGACAATTGTGCTGCACCCTTACTTTATCCCCGCTTTTGCAAATGATCATTATGGAGTTTCACCAATGTGGAATTGGTCTATGAACTCTGCACTGCAATGCTCAGATGTGGATACACAATGATGGGCTTGATATAATGAATAAGAAAAGTGGAAATAAGGAGAACAATAGACTCAATCATGTCTTATCAGCACAGCATTTTGTGGATTCAACAAAGCAAATGAATGACTGAGTCCCAGTAAGTCCGGCTGTAATAAAACAGGACGAGCTTCGGGGAGAGACTACATTATACTGTAATAAAGAGTCTGACAACTTCCGGAGATTTACGCCAAGTAAACAAATATTAATACAATATCATGACCTTTGTCACTTTTCACTCAAACTATATCTTGTGCAATCATATTCCAATGTGCTATACATAAAGAGAGATAATTACAGATACATCAATAGCTATACAGAAACATACGTTGAGTGAGAAAAAACTGCTTTGGATGCTCTGCTCTCACGCTTCTTATTTGCACA
The DNA here is from genome assembly GCF_028390025.1 of Pseudophryne corroboree. Lineage (NCBI taxonomy): Eukaryota > Metazoa > Chordata > Amphibia > Anura > Myobatrachidae > Pseudophryne > Pseudophryne corroboree. The sequence continues at coordinate 62,690,209 of NC_086450.1, read as the reverse complement.
TTGAAACCAGCGTTCACGGAACTCGCCAAGTCTATGCAGTGAGTGAATGATGCGTTTGTCAAAGCCTAGTTTCCTGCACTAGTCGCACATTAATTTACTGCATTGTTTGCAGTTGTTTGGTTGAGTGGCTCCATAGTTATACCCCTTTCACACCAAAAAACCTGGGTCTACCGTGGGTTAACATGATTTAAAGCTTGATCACAGGGGCTTGAAACTCCGTTCACACCGCAGGCTGGACCTTGGTTATTGCTGTAGTGTTCATTCTAGCACCCTGCAGTTATCACATCCTGTGCAGTTACTCTTTCCTGCCTGGGGTGTTGCTCTCTGCTCTGGTGCTTCTAGCACTCTCTGGTCGATATAAGATACGGAAGAGGAGTATAGATGCACCAGAGCAGAAAATGACACCTCAGGCAGGGCCGTCTTAACATCATCCAGCGGTAGGGGTGGGGGGTGCTACCAGTAGCAGCTTTGATGTCCCGCGTGCGGTAGGGGGTGTTCTACCGCTCAGCATGTAGGACCTGAAGCAGTAATTTCTGCTAATTACTCCTGTACTGCACAGATGGGGCTAAACTGTAGAAGGGGGCAATGGGCTGAATGAAGAAGCCCTGGTACATGACTTCCAGGGTGGTAGGAAGTGTTTAATACGCAGGGGAGGGGTGGATATTGGAGTGGTCTTAATATTTATTTCTTTTTTTCGGTGGGAGGGTAGCTTGCTTGACTGCAGATATCTCAAGTTCCCGAAAGTATATTTCTTAGCTTTGAATGGGATAAAAATACAAGAGAGTCCCACCTTTCAGGAGGTTCTGGAGACTTGGGGATCAGAGTTCAGGAGCCAGAGCAATTCACCCAACGAAAATCTAAAACTACATATTAGGCGTGTGGAGCTGGAGCAGGGACCAGCTGCTTGAAGGCTGATATCTCTGGTTCTGGGCACAGTAGAGACAAGCTGCCAGTGTCCACCAAAAGCGGAGAGTCACAGCTTTTGGATTACACACTCTGGAAAACTCTAAGTCAGACAGAACTCGAGATATCTGGCTGGGAAGAGCAGTTAACAGGCTTGGATGGGGACCACTGCTTTCAAGTCGGATATCTCCGGTTCCCCAGGGCCGATTTAAAAAAAAATCTGGTACTCCTGGAAAGAGGAGACCCGCGGCTATCAGCCTAGGGCCCTCATACTCCTGGGGCCCTTGGGCAAGAGCCCATTGTGCCCATACGAAAAGACGGCCCTGACCTCAGGCAGGAAAGAGGAACTGCACGCAGAGCCGGCCCTAACCAATATGATGCCCTAGGCAAGATTTTGGCTGGTGCCCCCTAGCACCGCCGCTAATTCTGCAAGAGATGCCTGGCATGAGTCAGCTGGCAGCTCTGCTAATGTCGGGCGCCTTTTGTTTATGAAAATGCATCTTATTTGCATAACTATGTGGCTAGGATGCACAAGCAGCTTCTGCTGATTAAAATGATATTCAGCATGCCTATATTCTGAGTGCGATTGCAGCTGTATCTGCATATGAAATGCTACATTACAGTGATTTCCAGGAATACACACAGAATATAGGCATGCCGCATATCATTTTAATCAGCAGAAGCTGCTGGTGCCCCTAAGCATACCAAATGCCCTAGGCATTTGCCTAGTTTGCCTATACCTAAGGCCGGCTCTGACTGCACGGGTTTCAGGGTGCTAGAATGAACTCAATGCAGGCTCCTCCCTTTGCCGGCGCTTGTAGATGACATCATACGCTAGTGTTGGTGATTTGGCTCTCTGCTTTTAACCTGACCTGGGTCACACCATTCAAACCGCAAGCCATCCAGGTTGGTGTCGATTTCGACCCTGGTAGTTACTAGAGTCTGATTCCTGGATAACAGAATCCGTGTACTGTAGACCCTTTTACACCAAACCTGTACCCGGGTTATAAATTTGGTGTTAAAGGGTCATCAATAATCTGTGATTTCTCTTACGTCCTAGAGGATGCTGGGGACTCCAAAAGGACCATGGGGTATAGACGGGATCCGCAGGAGACATGGGCACACTATAAGACTTTGAATGGGTGTGAACTGGCTCCTCCCTCTATGCCCCTCCTCCAGACCTCAGTTAGATTCTGTGCCCAGAGAGACTGGACACACACTAGGGGAGCTCTCCTGAGTTTCGCTGAAAAGACTTTGTTAGGTTTTTAATTTTCAGGGAGACCTGCTGGCTACAGGCTCCCTGCTTCGGGGGAGTGAGGGGAGAGAAGCAGAACTACTTCTTCTGAGTTCAAAGGCTCTGCTTCTTAGGCTACTGGACACCATTAGCTCCAGAGGGTTCGATCACTTGGTTCGCCTAGCTGCTTGTTCCCGGAGCCGCGCCGTCAACCCCCTCACAGAGCCAGAAGAAAGAAGCCGGGTGAGTATAAAGAAGATCAGAAGACTTCAGTAATGAGGTACCGCGCAGCGGTCTCGCTGCGCGCCATGCTCCCACACACACTTCTGGCGGCACTTGCAGGGCGCTGGGGGGGGGCACCCTGGGCAGCATGATTACTGGAGTTTGGCAATAGATCTGGCAAAATTAAATATGTCAAAAGTGCCTAGGCACTAGATATAGCCCCCGCCAGTATAAATATTTAAAATTTGAGCGGGACTACGGCGTGCCGGTGAGGGGGCATGGCTTAGCCCTCACAGCTTACCAGCGCCATTTTCTCTTCACAGGATGCAGAGACGCTGGCCCAGACCTCCACTCTCCTGCACAAGTAGCAGGGAGCAAAACGGGGGGAGGGGGGGAGCCACAGTAATTTGGTGCTATTAACCCATTAATAATAACAGCGCAGACATCTAGGGCAGTGTGTATTTGCTCTCTGTACTGGGATAGGTGCTGGGGTGTGAGCTGGTAAACTCCCTCTGTGTTCCTCTAACAGGCTTTCCTGTGGGTCTGTCCCCTATAGCCAGTGTGTTTGTGCGTGTCGGTACGTGTGTGTCGACATGTCTGAGGCTGAGTGCTCCTCCCCGGAGGAGGTTGCAGTGGGGGCAGATAAGGCGCTGGGAGTGACTCTGTCGGCACCGCCGACTGCTGATTGGGTGGATATGTTGAGTACATTGAATGCAAATGTGGCGTTATTGACTAAAAGGCTGGATAAATCTGATTCTCAGACACAAACGTGGAGAAAATCCATGGAGGACGCCTTGTCTCAGGTACAGGCCCCCTCAGGGTCACAAAAGCGTTCATTTACCCAGATGGCGGATACTGATACCGACACGGACTCTGATTCCAGTGTCGACTATAGTGAGGCCAGTTTAAATCCAAAACTGGTTAAGAGCATTCAGTACATGATTGTGGCAATTAAAGACGTTTTACATATTTGAGAAGTACCTACTGTTCCTGATACAAGGGTTTGTTTGTATAAGGAAAAAAAGCCTGAGGTGACGTTTCCCCCCTCTCATGAACTGAACACTCTTTGTGAAAAAGCTTGGGAAAATCCTGACAAAAGGTGGCAGATTCCCAAGAGAATTCTAATGGCATATCCTTTCCCCTCTGACGACAGGGAAAAGTGGGAATCATCTCCCAATGTGGACAAGGCTCTATCACGACTGTCCAAGAAGGTGGCGCTTCCGTCTCCTGACACTGCTGCCCTAAAGGACCCTGCGGATCGTAAGCAGGAAACGACCTTAAAATCCATTTATGTCACTACGGGTGCGTTGCTCAGACCTGCCGTGGTGTCGGCATGGGTGAGTAGTGCTATTGGCAAGTGGGCAGATAATTTGGCTTCTGACATGGATACCCTGGATAGGGATAGCATTCTTTTGACTCTCGGTTATATCAGGGACGCTGCAGCTTACCTAAAGGATGCGGCAAGGGATATTGGCCTTTTGGGCTCAAGGGCCAATGCCATGGCAGTTTCGGCCAGGAGAGCGCTGTGGATTCATCAATGGAATGCTGATGCCGACTCTAAGAAAGCTATGGAAGCTCTCCCTTATAAGGGTAGGGTTTTGTTTGGTGACGGCCTCGCTGATTTGGTGTCTACTGCTACAGCGGGTAAGTCATCATTTCTTCCTTATGTTCCTGCACAACAGAAAAAGACGCCGCATTATCAGATGCAGTCCTTTCGGCCTAATAAATACAAAAAATAGGAAGAGGGTCGTCCTTCCTTGCCTCAAAGGGTTGAGGACGGGGAAAAAGGTCTCCTGCTGTGCCAAGCTCCCAGGAGCAGAAGTCCTCCACGGCTTCTGCCAAGTCCACCGCATGGCGCTGGGGCTCCTCTACGGGAGTCCGTACCGGTGGGGGCGCGTCTCCGGCTCTTCAGTCAGGTCTGGTTTCACTCGGGCCTGGATCCTTGGGTGTCAGACATAGTGTCCCAAGGGTACAAACTGTAGTTTCACTAGGTGCCCCCCCACCCATTTTTCAAATCGGCCTTGCCAGTTTCTATCCCAGAAAGGGAAGTAGTGCGTGCTGCGATACAAAAGCTGTGTCAACAGCGTGTCATTGTCACGGTACCCCCGTCTCAACGGGGAGAAGGGTTTTATTCGAGCCTTTTTGTCGTACCAAAGCCGGATGGCTCGGTCAGACCGTTCCTGAACCTAAAATCCCTCAATCTGTATTTGAAAACTTTCAAGTTCAAGATGGAATCTCTTTGGGCAGTTATCTCCAGTCTGGAAGGGGGGGATTTTATGGCGTCAGTCGACATAAAAGATGCCTACTTACATGTCCCAATATATCCTCCACATCAAGCTTTCCTGAGGTTTGCGGTTCAGGATTGTCATTACCAATTTCTGACGTTGCCGTTTGGTCTTTCCACAGCCCCGAGGATCTTCACCAAAGTAATGGCGGAAATTATGCTGCTCCTACGAAAGCAGGGCGTCACAATTATCCCGTACTTGGACGATCTCCTGATAAAGGCGAGATCAAAGGAGCAGTTTCTAAGAAGCGTGGCACTCTCCCTGACAGTTCTGCAACAACATGGTTGGATTCTAAATTTGCCAAAGTCACAGTTGATTCCGACAACTTGGCTGTCTTTCTTAGGCATGATCCTGGACACGGAACTGCAGAGAGTGTTTCTCCCAGCGGAAAAAGCTCTGGAAATCCAGACCATGGTCAAGGAGATTCTGAAACCGGCAAGAGTGTCGATCCATCAATGCACTCGGGTGCTGGGGAAGATGGTTGCAGCTTACGAAGCCATTCCGTTTGGCAGGTTTCATGCCCGGGTATTTCAGTGGGACCTGTTGGACAAGTGGTCCGGGTCTCACCTGCACATGCACCGGAAAATAAGTCTATCTTCCAGGACCAGAATATCTATCCTGTGGTGGCTTCAAAGTTCTCACCTCCTAGAGGGACGCAGGTTCGGGATCCAGGATTGGGTCCTGGTGACCACAGATGCAAGTCTGCGAGGCTGGGGAGCAGTCACACAGGGACAACATTTCCAGGGAAAATGGTCAAGCCAGGAAGCTTGTCTGCACATAAACGTTCTGGAGTTAAGAGCTATCTACAACGGCCTTCTGCAAGCGGAACACTTTCTTCAAGGTCTACCTGTCCTGATTCAGTCGGACAACGTAACAGCTGTGGCATACATAAACCGCCAGGGCGGAACAAAGAGCAGAGCGGCAATGGCGGAGGCCACAAAAGTTCTCCACTGGGCAGAAAAACATGTAAGCGCTCTGTCAGCGGTCTTCCTCCCAGGCGTGGACAACTGGGAAGCAGATTTCCTCAGCAAACACGATCTCCATCCAGGAGAGTGGGGTCTTCATCAAGAGGTGTTTGCAGAAGTGACAAGTCGTTGGATAATTCCTCAAATAGACATGATGGCGTCTCGCCTCAACAAGAAGCTTCAGAGATATTGTTCCAGGTCAAGGGACCCACAAGCCAGTGCAGTGGACGCCCTGGTGACTCCGTGGGTGTTTTAGTCGGTATAGGTGTTCCCTCCACTTCCACTCATTCCAAAAGTGATAAGGATCATAAGTAGAACAAGGGTTCAGGCGGTACTCATTGTTCCAGATTGGCCACGGAGGGCCTGGTATCCGGATCTTCAGGAATTGCTCATAGAAGATCCCTGGCCTCTTCCTCTCAGAGAAGATCTGTTACTGCAGGGGCCGTGCGTCTTCCAGGACTTACCGTGGTTGCGTTTGACGGCGTGGAGGTTGAACGCCAAATCCTAGCTCGAAAGGGTATTCCCGGGGAAGTCATTCCCACTCTCCTTAAGGCTAGAAAGGAGGTCACGGCGAAGCATTATCACCGCATTTGGAGAAAGTATGTGTCTTGGTGTGAAGCCAAGAAGGCTCCTACGGAGGAGTTTCAGCTAGGTCATTTCCTCCATTTTTTGCAGGCAGGTGTGGATACGGGCCTGAAATTAGGTTTCATTAAAGTGCAGATTTCGGCTTTATCTATTTTCTTTCAAAAAGAATTGGCCGTCCTTCCAGAGGTTCAGAGTTTTGTGAAGGGAGTACTGCACATACATCCTCCGTTTGTGCCACCCGTGGCACCGTGGGATCTTGACGTGGTGTTGCAATTTCTTACGTCTCACTGGCTTGAACCTTTGCGGAAGGTTGAGTTGAAATTTCTCACTTGGAAGGTGGTCATGCTTTTGGCCTTGGCGTCCGCAAGACGGGTGTCGGAATTGGCGGCTTTGTCTCACAAGAGCCCCTATTTGATTTTCCATGTGGATAGAGCGGAATTGAGAACTCGTCAACAATTTCTGCCGAAGGTGGTTTCTTCGTTTCACATAAACCAACCTATTGTGGTACCTGTGGCTACGGATACCTTGGCTGTTTCAAAATCTCTCGATGTAGTCAGAGCTTTGAAAATTTATGTCGCCAGCACGGCTCAAATTAGGAAATCAGAGGCTCTGTTTGTCCTATATGCTCCCAACAAAATTGGGGCTCCTGCTTCCAAGCAGACTATTGCCCGCTGGATCTGTAATACGATTCGGCATGCAAATTCTACGGCTGGATTGCCGTTGCCGAAGTCAGTGAAAGCCCATTCTACTAGGAAGGTGGGCTCATCTTGGGCGGCTGCCCAAGGAGTCTCGGCGCTTCAACTTTGCCGAGCGGCTACGTGGTCGGGTTCAAACACTTTTGCTAGGTTCTACAAGTTTGATACCCTGGCTGATGAGGACCTCATGTTTGCTCAATCGGTGCTGCAGAGTCGCCCGCACTCTCCCGCCCGGTCTGGAGCTTTGGTATAGACCCCATGGTCCTTTTGGAGTCCCCAGCATCCTCTAGGAAGTAAGAGAAAATAGGATTTTAATACCTACAGGTAAATCCTTTTCTCCTAGTCCATAGAGGATGCTGTGCGGACTGTTTTTGCAGTAGTATTGATAGTTATTGCTTCTGTTACACGGAGGTTGTGTATCGGTTATGTTCAGCTTGTTGCTGTTTTTAGTTCATGCTGTTACCTGGTATTGCTTAAAAGCCATGTTGTATGGTGTGTTGTGGTGTGGGCTGGTGTGTTTCTCACCCTTGGTTAACAAAAATCCTTTTCCTCGAAATGTCCGTCTCCCTGGGCACAGTTCCTATAACTGAGGTCTGGAGGAGGGGCATAGAGGGAGGAGCCAGTTCACACCCATTCAAAGTCTTATAGTGTGCCCATGTCTCCTGCGGATCCCGTCTATACACCCATGGTCCTTTTGGAGTCCCCAGCATCCTCTACGGACTAGGAGAAAAGGATTTACCGGTAGGTATTAAAATCCTATTTTAAAGCAGCCGTAACCCAAAAGTCTTGTACCTGGCATTACAAACACGTGCTGTAAATGATGTTACAAAACTGGTTCTGTTTTCTACTTGTTTATTTGTGGTTGAAAAAATCTTAGGAGGTTTATCTAAACTTGGAGAGAGATAAAGTACCAACCAATCAGCTCCTAGCTGTCATTTTTCAAACACAGCCTGTAACATTTCAGGTTGACTGGTGTTCTCCACTTTATCTCAAGCTTTGAATGATCTCCTCCCAAGTAGGCTAATAAATGGTTCCAAACTAGCAGAAGGCTACTTGAAACTGAATTGCTGCCATACAGCAGGTGCTATTCACACACTGCCCAAATTAAAAAATGTCACCTAGCAAAACAAAACACACTGAGAAATAGTGCACAGAGACATGACAATTGTGGCTGCTCTGTAGACAATTTTGTTATGTTCACATATTCTTACATCATGGTATCAAAATAGATTTATTTGGGAAGTACTACCATTTATCAACACCAAATATGCAATTCAATAATAAAAAAGAAACTACTATTAACCACTTAACTGGCATGGTCAGATCACATGTGACCGCGCCGCCCCACGGTGTCACGCAGTTTTTGATGAGATCCGTCTGCAGATGTGCATAATATATTTAAATATATAAAAAAAAATACTTTTTAAACTATGTTAAAACATTTAAAAATAACGTTTTTGAAGGGAAAAATCGTCTGGTAAGTGGTTAAGTTGTTTGCTAATAACCAATAGACCACCGGCGATAATTGATTACATTTTATCCCCCGCTTCTGGTTATATACTTGTTAACAACCCCTTTAGCTGCTATGAGAGCTGTGTATCTAGGACCTAAGTAAGACTTGATCGCAGCAACAAAAGTGTTCTAATGGACATAACCATGTTGCACTGGTGGGGGGGGGGGGGTCAGATATAACATGTGCAGAGAGAATTAGATTTGGGTGGGTTATATTGTTTCTGTGCAGGGTAAATACTGGCTGCTTTATTTTTACACTGCAATTTTGATTTCAGTTTGACCACACCCAAATCTAACTCTCTGCACATGTTACATCTGCCCCCCCCCCCCCCCCTGCAGTGCACATGGTTTTGTCCATTAGAGAAAAATGTTGCTGCTGCGATCAGGCCTGAATTAGGCCCGTAGTCGGGTAAGTGCCTACCTGCTTGCACTTCAGGACACGGCAAGTATCACAGAGAGACGTCACCTCGGAAGATATTTTTTATTATTATACTTAGGTAGCTAGTAAGACGCAAAGCCGATATACATGCAAATGGTGGATGTTTTTCTACTGCGCATGCGTCAAAGTCGCAAAAAAAGTTCCACAGCAGATGCGTCCTACGGTGTGTACGCACAGGTGCATCATCGATTGAGATGCACAGGCTCAGAAACCTATTGATTGTTCCTGGATGGTGACTATACAGAAGCTTGGAGGTGGTCTTTCTTATGCATAATATGGGAGTGGCGCGGGTGTGTCTCAGAAATGTCTGTGGGCTCAGACGCACAATTGTGTACATTGGAGGCCATTCACTAACAGAGAGTCTGTCCCTAGCATGCGGCTGGTGGAAGTTTCCATGGTGCGACTGATGGTGGCGTCCAAAGTTGCTCCTATCTGTATGTAAGCATCTAAAGACACTGACAGTGAGCATCTCATCCCTTGCACATTCTGAGGCACGGGTGAAGCGCTTGTAGTGGTATCGGTACAAAGTCACAGATGCAAAACCGGCATAAGACACAGACAGGACAGCTTCAGCTCAGAATCAGGCCAGCGGCCGTCTGTAATGCCGTCCGAGTTGGCCGCAGGTGTGGGTTGCCGCCCTGAACTTGGACTTTTTTTTAAAGCAGCAATCATTACAAGACAAAACCATGCTTTGTAAATGATTGCCGCTTTAAAAAGTTGTTAGAGTTTGGCCAGCAACCCGCGCCTCCGGCCAACTCGGATGGCATTGCATCCTGCCCCAAGTGTCTGTTTTTTTAATCTACAATTCAAATGGATATATTAGAGTATTTTATGCTAATGGTAACAATTGCTTTGTACAACGGACTCCTGTAGCAAAGTCAGGGGGGCCTGGGCTTACTGTAGACTTTGTACTGCTGTCTGTGACCCTTTCCTTATGTCTCTGCGCTTGGGTCCATCACCCCTTTGGAGACGGTCATGACTGCTGGCAGCTGGAGAAGTTTGGGGAGAGCCCGCACTCTGCCAGTTTGTTAGTGAAGCAGATTGGACACCCCTGAGCGTGTGCATATACTGTGTATATGGCTGTCATATGAAATAGGCAACGATGAGTCCTTAGCTCTGTTCTCAGCCTGTTTCCCAGGCCTATTTTACAGCTCATCCTCATATTCACATGACTCAGGAGGGAGCAAATGCACACCGTGCTCGGAAAATGCATTCGTTCCCGACCAAGGCTGGGGATCACTGATCCTAGCAGCTTGCTCTCTAATCTTCTAGAAGAGCTGGGGGCTGGCAGAACAATGCACAGATAAAAGTGCTGAATGGGAATACTAGAGGACGAAATATGAAAGAGAAGAGCAAGGGAACAAGATGAAGATACTGCGAGCGGAAGGGTTGGAAGGAGACAGCAGGACCGTGAGGAAGGTGAAGGTAGAGATTATTTTAGGATGAATATACAGTGAGAGAAAAGAGAAGAGCGTATCAGCAGTCTAGAAGATAGAGAGGAATCAAGAATGATGTTCGAGGAATCATTTAAATCCTCTGACTTCACAAATGTTACTTTGCAAAATGAGAGCCAAAGACAAGTCCATTCATCTCCACTATTCCTCATTTAGGAAAGCCTTTTATCAATCCCAAATTAACAATTTTCTCTTTAAAATCTGCGGTGATCCTTCTTCCCCTGCGACTGCTCAACTGCAGCGTTATGAGTTATCGGAGGAATTGCAGCTGCTCGTCCTGTCCATTAAATGCACTATTGACGAGTGCATTAAAAACTAAAAGCGGCTTAATAGTGGAAATGACGGATTCTCTCCAGACATCGATTCCACGGCTAAAATACAGAGCTCTGGGAAGGTGGAAACTGACTCAATGCTCCCACATTCATCTGCTTGTCTGTGGGGCTTGGTGCACGGCACAGAGCCCTGTTTTAGATCAGCTTCACGCACTGAGGGTTATATTTACTAAAGTCCGGGGTTTTTTAAGTGAAGATGTTGCCCGTAGCAACAAGATTCTACTTATCATTTATCTAGTACTTTCTAGAAGATAGTAGCTAGAATCTGATTGGTGGTTATGGGTATCTCCATTTCTGAAAACCCACAGTTTAGATAATATACTCCTGAATGTCCCCGACACAGATTTGACTTAGTACAGTCATAATATTAGGGAATTCAGTTACACAGGTAAATGTGGATATAAAATGCAAAATGGCCGCCACACCTATGTCTTCTTAATGGTGTCCTTAAAACCCATGTCATGGGCCGGATGTAATGACACCCGAGATTGCTTAAAGGGGCAATCACTGGCAAGACATGGTTTTGCCTTGTAAGTGATTGCCCCTTTAAAAAAATAATCCAAGATTGCCCGGCATCCCGCATCTCCGGCAAGCCCAGAGATCGGGCTCCATTACCTCTGGCCCTATGTCTGGATAATTTGTACCCGGTTGGCTCGACTTTGATAAAGCTCCCTCGCGTGAATCAATATCATCAGGATACAGTCTATCAATTCAACAAGGCCTCAGGTGCGGGACAGGGTGTCACAACATTTGCCTAGGGGGCTGGCAAATTTTCATTTTCCAAGGGAGCCTCTTCAGAGCATGCACAGTCCAGCAAATGTGGCCACTATGGTGGAAGCCCAACCATAATATGATGGTGGTTTTCTTGTGACCATCCTTACCACTAGATGGCTCCCAACTTAACATAGGGGATAATTCAGACCTGATCGCTAGGGTGCGTTTTTTGCAGCCCTGCAATCAGATAGTCACCGCCTACAGGGGGAGGGGTAAAGCCTGTGCAAGTGTGCGTTCACTTCTTTAGTAGAGCTGCACAAACAGTTTGTGCAGTATCTGCGCAGCCCAGGACTTACTCAGCCGCTGCAATGGATTCCTGGTGATCAGGGCTGGAGCTGACATCAGACACCCTCCCTCCAAACGCCTGAGCCCGCCTGCATTTTTCCGGACACTCGACCACTTCCTGTCAATCACCGTGTGATCGGTTTTTCCACACCATCCCGTCGCTAGGTATTCCAGTGCTGTTGTGCGAGGCGCCAGCGCATTGCGGTGCATACGCATGCGCAGTTCAGATCTAATCGCCCGCTGTGCATAAACAGCCTGTGTAGGCAACGAGTGCACCTTAAAAAAAAAACTTGAAATGCAATTTAGTTTTTTTGCTTGATAGGACCAGATGTTGTGGGACATGGATGGAGTTATATCCAAAGCAGTCCTCTATTCTTATAATTGTATGTTGCAGCCATCCACTAAATACAACAGTCAAACCATCTGGGAAAATGGTAGAATTGTTGATTACTATTACAAACTAGGTGATTCATTGTGCCCTTCACACCGTCATAAGGGGCTATGCCCCCTTAACCCCAGCACGCCCATTGTGCGTAAAATCTTTATATTTTATGCAACAGGCTACGCCCCCTGAACCCCTGCACGCCATTAGACCATGCTATATTTGTATTATATGGAGTATTACCTGCAATCCTAATTGTGTTAGTGGTTAAATATTGCACGGCCAAAGGGCGTGCGATGGTCAAGGTGGTGTAGCTCTTTGCAACAGCGTGAATAGTTGGCGCAGGCCACGATGAATCAGATAGTGTAGTACAGTCGCTGGTTTGTGATGCAGAAGGGCAGTCCCTGCTACAGGCCCGGCAAGCGTTATAAAATGAGTTAGTAGTTAGTGTATGCAGGATAATGTCCCAGATTAGTAGCAGCAATGCACTGTAGAGAATGCACACTAGTCCTGTGCAGTATAATGTATCATATGTATAGTGTATAATGCACTGTAGAGAATACACCCTAGTCCTGTGCAGTATAATGTATCATATGTATAGTGTATAATGCACTGTAGAGAATGCACACTAGTCCTGTGCAGTATAATGTATCATATGTATAGTGTATAATGCACAGTAGAGAATGCACACTAGTCCTGTGCAGTATAATGTATCATATGTATAGTGTATAATGCACTGTAGAGAATGCACACTAGTCCTGTGCTGTATAATGTATCATATGTATAGTGTATAATGCACAGTAGAGAATGCACACTAGTCCTGTGCAGTATAATGTATCATATGTATAGTGTATAATGCACTGTAGAGAATACACCCTAGTCCTGTGCAGTATAATGTATCATATGTATAGTGTATAATGCACAGTAGAGAATGCACACTAGTCCTGTGCAGTATAATGTATCATATGTATAGTGTATAATGCACAGTAGAGAATGCACACTAGTCCTGTGCAGTATAATGTATCATATGTATAGTGTATAATGCACAGTAGAGAATGCACACTAGTCCTGTGCAGTATAATGTATCATATGTATAATGCACAGTAGAGAATGCACACTAGTCCTGTGCAGTATAATGTATCATATGTATAGTGTATAATGCACTGTAGAGAATACACCCTAGTCCTGTGCAGTATAATGTATCATATGTATAGTGTATAATGCACAGTAGAGAATGCACACTAGTCCTGTGCAGTATAATGTATCATATGTATAGTGTATAATGCACTGTAGAGAATACACCCTAGTCCTGTGCAGTATAATGTGTCATATGTATAGTGTATAATGCACAGTAGAGAATGCACACTAGTCCTGTGCAGTATAATGTATCATATGTATAGTGTATAATGCACTGTAGAGAATACACCCTAGTCCTGTGCAGTATAATGTGTCATATGTATAGTGTATAATGCACAGTAGAGAATGCACACTAGTCCTGTGCAGTATAATGTATCATATGTATAGTGTATAATGCACTGTAGAGAATACACCCTAGTCCTGTGCAGTATAATGTATCATATGTATAGTGTATAATGCACAGTAGAGAATGCACACTAGTCCTGTGCAGTATAATGTATCATATGTATAGTGTATAATGCACTGTAGATAATACACCCTAGTCCTGTGCAGTATAATGTATCATATGTATAGTGTATAATGCACAGTAGAGAATACACCCTAGTCCTGTGCAGTATAATGTATCATATGTATAGTGTATAATGCACAGTAGAGAATGCACACTAGTCCTGTGCAGTATAATGTATCATATGTATAGTGTATAATGCACAGTAGAGAATACGCCCTAGTCCTGTGCAGTATAATGTGTCATATGTATAGTGTATAATGCACAGTAGAGAATACACACTAGTCCTGTGCAGTATAATGTATCATATGTATAGTGTATAATGCACAGTAGAGAATACACCCTAGTCCTGTGCAGTATAATGTATCATATGTATAGTGTATAATGTACTGTAGAGAATACACCCTAGTGCTGTGCAGTATAATGTATCATATGTATAGTGTATAATGCACAGCAGAGAATACACCCTAGTCCTGTGCAGTATAATGTATCCTATGTATAGTGTATAATGCACTGTAGAGAATGCACACTAGTCCTGTGCAGTATAATGTATCATATGTATAGTGTATAATGCACTGTAGAGAATACACCCTAGTCCTGTGCAGTATAATGTATCATATGTATAGTGTATAATGCACAGTAGAGAATACACCCTAGTGCTGTGCAGTATAATGTATCATATGTATAGTGTATAATGCACTGTAGAGAATACACCCTAGTCCTGTGCAGTATAATATATCATATGTATAGTGTATAATGCACAGTAGAGAATACACCCTAGTCCTGTGCAGTATAATGTATCATATGTATAGTGTATAATGCACTGTAGAGAATACACCCTAGTGCTGTGCAGTATAATGTATCCTATGTATAGTGTATAATGCACTGTAGAGAATACACCCTAGTGCTGTGCAGTATAATGTATCATATGTATAGTGTATAATGCACTGTAGAGAATACACCCTAGTGCTGTGCAGTATAATGTATCATATGTATAGTGTATAATGCACAGTAGAGAATACACCCTAGTCCTGTGCAGTATAATGTATCATATGTATAGTGTATAATGTACTGTAGAGAATACACCCTAGTCCTGTGCAGTATAATGTATCATATGTATAGTGTATAATGCACTGTAGAGAATACACCCTAGTGCTGTGCAGTATAATGTATCATATGTATAGTGTATAATGTACTGTAGAGAATACACCCTAGTCCTGTGCAGTATAATGTATCATATGTATAGTGTATAATGCACTGTAGAGAATACACCCTAGTGCTGTGCAGTATAATGTATCATATGTATAGTGTATAATGCACTGTAGAGAATACACCCTAGTGCTGTGCAGTATAATGTATCATATGTATAGTGTATAATGCACTGTAGAGAATACACCCTAGTCCTGTGCAGTATAATGTATCATATGTATAGTGTATAATGCACTGTAGAGAATACACCCTAGTGCTGTGCAGTATAATGTATCATATGTATAGTGTATAATGTACTGTAGAGAATTAGAGAATACACCCTAGTCCTGTGCAGTATAATGTATCATATGTATAGTGTATAATGCACTGTAGAGAATACACCCTAGTGCTGTGCAGTATAATGTATCATATGTATAGTGTATAATGCACTGTAGAGAATACACCCTAGTGCTGTGCAGTATAATGTATCATATGTATAGTGTATAATGCACAGTAGAGAATACACCCTAGTCCTGTGCAGTATAATGTATCATATGTGTAGTTGCACAATGTAGAACCTTATCCATAGAGAAGGGTCTGGCCGTTGGCAGTGGGATCCACCCGGGGTTGCCCTGTGCATGCCTGCAGCAGGGTAGTGTTTATGTAATGCCTCATACACCTGGGCTGCCGGTTGGCGCAGTGCTATGTGTGACACCCTGTTAACAACTGCGCCCCATTGGCTGTACCACAGCAGTACAAATACTATACAATAACCTGTTTGCTATCTAATAGTACCTGAAGCGATGATATTGTCCCCACTACACCATAGCCCCAGCAGCACCAGGCAGCCAGCACGCTGTGTGTACAGCAGCAGCCGGCGGAGCACACTGGAAAGCCCGCCCCCGTGATGTCACCGCTGCCCCCGGCAGCCACCACGCTGTGTGTACAGCAGCAGCCGGCGGAGCACACTGGAAACCCCGCCCCCCTGATGTCACCGCTGCCCCCAGCAGCACCTGGCAGCCACCACGCTGTGTGTACAGCAGCAGCCGGCGGAGCACACTGGAAACCCCGCCCCCCTGATGTCACCGCTGCCCCCAGCAGCACCCGGCAGCCACCACGCTGTGTGTACAGCAGCAGCCGGCGGAGCACACTGGAAACCCCGCCCCCATGATGTCACCGCTGCCCACAGCAGCACCCGGCAGCCACCACGCTGTGTGTACAGCAGCAGCCGGCGGAGCACACTGGAAACCCCGCCCCCATGATGTCACCGCTGCCCCCGGCAGCCACCACGCTGTGTGTATAGCAGCAGCCGGCGGAGCACACTGGAAAGCCCGCCCCCGTGATGTCACCGCTGCCCCCGGCAGCCACCACGCTGTGTGTACAGCAGAAGCCGGCGGAGCACACTGGAAACCCCGCCCCCCTGATGTCACCGCTGCCCCCAGCAGCACCCGGCAGCCACCACGCTGTGTGTACAGCAGCAGCCGGCGGAGCACACTGGAAACCCCGCCCCCATGATGTCACCGCTGCCCACAGCAGCACCCGGCAGCCACCACGCTGTGTGTACAGCAGCAGCCGGCGGAGCACACTGGAAACCCCGCCCCCATGATGTCACCGCTGCCCCCGGCAGCCACCACGCTGTGTGTATAGCAGCAGCCGGCGGAGCACACTGGAAACCCTGCCCCGTGATGTCACCGCTGCCCCCAGCATCACCCGGCAGCCACCACGCTGTGTGTACAGCCAGAGCACAGCCGAAGGCCCGACCTGGTGACGTGTCCAGCTGCCGATGTCAAGCCATTGGCTGCGGACAGCGTCCGTTCCTCGCATCGCTACTTCCACGCTGTGTGTTCCACCGGAATCTGGGCCAAGTATCAGTGGCACGGTGCAACGCCACTGCCGCCCTCTGCATGACACACCCAGCAGCCGCCACCATTGTGCCCGGGGACGGGATGGGGAGCCGCGCTGTAACCCGCAGGTAAGCTGTCAGCAGCGTGGCATTTGGCTGCAGCCTGTGTATGTGGCCCAGCGGCTGTGTAACCTGTGGAAGGCGGGGACAGGAGGGGGAGCCGCGCTGTAACCCCCCTGCTTATGGAGCTGTCACCACCACGGCATATGGCTGCAGCCTGTGTATCTGGCCCAGGGCTAGTAATGACGTGGACCTGTGTGAGGAGGGGGGGGGTTCTAGCTCACAGTGATCTGTGAGTCAGAAGGGCAGACCCTGCTAGAGCCCCGCCCAGTGTTATACACTGAGTCACAGAATCACAGATCTGGGCAAATATATAAGACTAGAAAATGAAACAAGGCATCACCAGGTGCAAGTACACTTGTTATACATAATACGAATTTGACATTAATAATAGGATTTTAATACCTACCGGTAAATCCTTTTCTCTTAGTCCGTAGAGGATGCTGGGGATGCTTCAAGAACCATGGGGTATAGACGGGATCCGCAGGAGACATGGGCACACTATAAGACTTTGAATGGGTGTGAACTGGCTCCTCCTTCTATGCGCCTCCTCCAGACTCCAGTTATAGGAACTGTGCCCAGGGAGACGGACATTTCGAGGGAAAGGATTTATTTCATTATTGTAAACTAAGGTGAGATACATACCAGCTCACACCAACAACACGCCGTACAACATGGCATTCAACAACAACGCATGCAACGGCATGACCAACAGCAGTCACAGATATGACTGAACTCAACGCAACATGAGTGTAACTATAACCAAACTGCAGATACAGCCCGCACTGGGACGGGCGCCCAGCATCCTCTACGGACTAAGAGAAAAGGATTTACCGGTAGGTATTAAAATCCTATTTTCTCATACGTCCTAGAGGATGCTGGGGATGCTTCAAGAACCATGGGGTTTATACCAAAGCTCTAGAACGGGCGGGAGAGTGCGGATGACTCTGCAGCACCGATTGACCAAACAGGAGGTGCTCCTCAGCCAGGGTATCAAACTTGTAAAACTTTGCAAAGGTGTTTGATCCCGACCAAGTAGCAGCTCGGCAAAGCTGTAATGCTCAGACCCCTCGGGCAGCCGCCCAGGATGAGCCCACCTTTCTGGTAGAATGGGCTTTCAACGAGTTCGGCAACGGCAATCCTGCCGTAGAATGAGCCTGCTGAATCGTATTACAGATCCAGCGTGCAATAGTCTGCTTGGAAGCAGGAGCCCCAATCTTGTTGGGAGCCCACAGGACAAACAGAGCCTCAGTTTTCCTAATCTGAGCCGTTCTGGCGACATAGATTTTCAAAGCTCTGACCACATCGAGAGACTTTGACTCCGCCAAGGCCTCAGTAGCCACTGGCACCACAATAGGCTGGTTTACGTGAAAAGATGAAACCACTTTTGGCAGAAATTGTTGACGAGTTCTCAACTCTGCCCTATCCGCATGGAAAATCAAATAGGGGCTTTTGTGAGACAAAGCCGCCAATTCAGACACTTGCCTTGCGGACGCCAAGGCCAACAACAT
The DNA here is from genome assembly GCF_028390025.1 of Pseudophryne corroboree. NCBI lineage: Eukaryota > Metazoa > Chordata > Amphibia > Anura > Myobatrachidae > Pseudophryne > Pseudophryne corroboree. The sequence continues at coordinate 62,671,838 of NC_086450.1, read as the reverse complement.
GACCACTTTCCAAGTAAGGAATTTTAACTCAACCTTTCGCAAAGGTTCAAACCAATGTGATTGCAAAAATTGCAGCACCACATTAAGATCCCACGGTGCCACAGATGGAGGTTGGATGTGCAGCACGCCTTTTACGAAGGTCTGAACTTCTGGAAGAGAAGCCAATTCTTTCTGTACTTGAATAGAGCCTAACTTTAGGCCCGCATCCACACCTGCTTGTAGGAAATGGAGCAAACGCCCCAGGTGAAATTCTTCCGTAGGAGCCCTCTTGGATTCACACCAAGACACATATTTTCTTCAAATACGGTGGTAATGCTTTGCCGTTACTTCTTTTCTAGCCTGAAGAAGTGTGGGAATGACTTCACTGGGAATACCCTTTCAGGCTAGGATTTGGCATTCAAACGCAGCCGCGGTAAGTCCTGATACACGCACGGCCCCTGTTGTAACAGGTCTTCACGAAGAGGAAGAGGCCAGGGATCTTCTATGAGCAACTCCTGAAGATCTGGATACCAAGCCCTTTTTGGCCAATCCGGAACAATGAGGATCGCCTGAACCCTTGTTCTTCTTATAATTTTTATCACCTTCGAAATGAGTGGAAGTGGAGGGAACACATATACCGACGGAAACACCCATGGTGTCACTAGGGCGTCCACCGCTATCGCTTGAGGGTCCCTTGACCTGGAACAATATCTCTGAAGTTTCTTGTTGAGGCGGGATGCCATCATGTCTACTTGAGGAACTCCCCAACGACTTGTCACTTCTGCAAAGACCTCTTGATGAAGACCCCACTCTCCTGGATGGAGATCGTGTCTGCTAAGGAAGTCTGCTTCCCAGTTGTCCACTCCTGGAATGAAGACTGCTGACAGAGCGCTGGCATGTCTTTCCACCCAGCGAAGAATATTCGTGGCCTCGGCCATCGCCGCTCTGCTTCTTGTTCCGCCTTGGCGGTTTATGTACCCTTGCATGGAACCTGCCATGCGGAATGGCCTCGTAGGCTGCCACCATCTTCTTCAGCAACCGAGTGCATTGAAGAACTGAAACCTTTTCCGGTTTCAGAATCTGTTTTACCATGTTCTGTATTTCCAGAGCTTTTTCCACTGGAAGAAAAACTCTCTGCAATTCTGTATCCAGAGTCATACCCAGGAACGACAGCCGTGTCGTCGGATCCAACTGTGATTTTGGCAAATTTAAGAGCCAACCGTGTTGTTGCAGAATCGTCAGTGAAAGGGCAACATTCTTCAACAATTAGTCCTTGGACCTCGCCTTTATAAGGAGATCGTTCAAGTACGGGATAATTGTGATTCCCTGCTTGCGCAGGAGAACCATCATTTCCGCCATTACTTTGGTGAAAATCCTCGGAGCCGTGGACAGACCAAACGGCAACGTCTGAAATTGGTAATGACAATCCTGCACAGCAAATCTCAGGTAAGCCTGATGTGGAGGATATATGGGGACATGTAAGTAGGCATCTTTTATGTCGACTGACACCATAAAATCCCCCTCTTCCAGACTGGAGATCACTGCTCGGAGAGATTCCATCTTGAATTTGAATTTTTCCAGAAAGAAATTGAGGGATTTTAGGTTCAGAATCGGTCTGACCGAGCCATCCGGCTTCGGGACCACGAACAGACTCGAATAAAAGCCTTCCCCCTGTTGTGACGGGGGCACTGTGACAATTACTTGATTTTGACACAACTTTAGTATCGCAGCGCTGACTATCTCCCTTTCTAGAAGAGCAGCTGGCAAGGTCGATTTGAAAAATCGGTGAGGGGGCACGTCTTCAAACTCTAACTTGTACCCTTGGGTTACTATGTCTACTATCCAAGGATCCAGGTCCGAGTGCACCCAGACCTGACTGAAGAGTTGGAGACGTGCCCCCACCGGTGCGGACTCCCGCAGAGGAGCCCCAGCATCATGCGGTGGATTTGGTAAAAGCCGGAGAGGACTTCTGCTCTTGGGAACTTGCCACAGCCTGTGACCTTTTTCCCCGTCCTCTCCCCCTCGCAGCAAGGAAGGAGGGCCCACGTCCTTTTTTGAATTTATTGGGCCGAAAGGACTGCATCTGATAGTGAGGCGATTTCTTCTGCTATGCAGGAACATAAGGTAAAAAATAAGATTTTACACCTACCGGTAAATCTATTTCTCGTAATCCGTAGAGGATGCTGGGACTCCGTAAGGACCATGGGGAATAGACGGGCTCCGCAGGAGACATGGGCACTTTAAGAAAGAACTGAACTCTGGGTGTGCACTGGCTCCTCCCCGTATGCCCCTCCTCCAGACCTCAGTTAGAGAAACTGTGCCCAGAGGAGATGGACACCACAAGGAAAGGATTTTGATAATCCAAGGGCAAGATTCATACCAGCCACACCAATCACACCGTATAACTTGTGAGAAACTACCCAGTTAACAGTATGAACAAACAATATAGTCTCGGTCCAAACCGATGAAACTACAAAATAACCCTTATGTAAGCAATAACTATATGCAAGTCTTGCAGAAGAAGTCCGCACTTGGGACAGGCGCCCAGCATCCTCTACGGACTACGAGAAATAGATTTACCGGTAGGTGTAAAATCTTATTTTCTCTAACGTCCTAGAGGATGCTGGGACTCCGTAAGGACCATGGGGATTATACCAAAGCTCCCAAACGGGCGGGAGAGTGCGGATGACTCTGCAGCACCGATTGAGCAAACAGGAGGTCCTCCTCAGCCAGGGCATCATACTTATAGAACTTTGCAAAGGTGTTTGATCCCGACCAAGTAGCTGTTCGGCACAACTGTAATGCCGAGACCCCTCGGGCAGCCGCCCAAGAAGAGCCCACCTTCCTAGTGGAATGGGCCCTAACCGATTTTGGCAACGGCAATCCTGCCGAAGAATGCGCCTGCTGAATCGTGTTACAGATCCAGCGAGCAATAGTCTGCTTTGAAGCAGGAGCGCCAACCTTGTTGGCAGCATATAGAACAAACAATGCTTCTGTCTTCCTGACCCTTTCTGTTCTGGCCACATAAATCTTCAAAGCCCTGACCACATCAAGGGACTCGGAATCCTCCAAGTCACGCGTAGCCACAGGCACGACAATAGGTTGGTTCATATGAAAAGATGAAACTACCTTAGGAAGGAATTGAGGACGAGTTCTCAACTCCGCCCTATCCACATGAAAAACCAGATAGGGGCTTTTATGTGACAAAGCCGCTAATTCCGAAACTCGCCTTGCAGAAGCTAAGGCTAACAACATGACCACTTTCCAAGTGAGGTACTTCAATTCCACCGTTTTGAGTGGTTCAAACCAAGGTGACTTAAGGAACCGTAACACCACGTTAAGGTCCCAAGGTGCCACCGGAGGTACAAAAGGAGGCTGAATATGCAATACTCCCTTCACAAATGTCTGTACTTCAGGAAGAGAAGACAATTATTTTTGAAAGAAAATGGATAAGGCCGAAATTTGAACCCTTATGGACCCCAATTTTAGGCCCAAATCCACTCCAGTCTGAAGGAAGTGAAGGAGACGGCCCAAATGGAACTCCTCCGTAGGACAATTCCTGGCCTCACACCAAGAAACATATTTTCTCCAAATGCGGTGATAATGTTTCGATGTCACGTCCTTCCTAGCCTTGATCAGGGTAGGAATGACCTCATCCGGAATACCTTTTTCCACTAGGATCCGGCGTTCAACCGCCATGCCGTCAAACGCAGCCGCGGTAAGTCTTGGAACAGACAGGGCCCCTGTTGCAGCAGGTCCTGCCATAGAGGAAGAGGCCACGGATCTTCTGTGAGCAACTCCTGCAGATCTGGATACCAAGTCCTTCGTGGCCAATCCGGAGCCACGAGGATTGCTTTCACTCCCCTTTGTCTTATTATTCTCAACACCTTGGGTATGAGAGGAAGAGAAGGAAACATATAGACCGACCTGAACACCCAAGGTGTCACCAGTGCGTCCACCGCAACCGCCTGAGGGTCTCTTGATCTGGCGCAATACCGCTTTAACTTTTTGTTGAGACGGGATGCCATCATGTCTATTTGGGGCAGTCCCCACTGACCCACGATCTGTGAGAAGACTTCCTGATGAAGTCCCCACTCTCCCGAATGCAGGTCGTGTCTGCTGAGGAAGTCCGCTTCCCAGTTATCCATTCCCGGAATGAACACTGCTGACAGTGCGCTTACATGACCTTCCGCCCAGCGAAGAATCCTGGTGGCTTCTGCCATTGCCACTCTGCTCCTTGTGCCGCCTTGACGGTTTACATGAGCCACTGCTGTGACATTGTCCGACTGAATCAGAACTGGCTTGTTGCGAAGTAAGTCTTCCACTTGACGCAGGGCGTTGTATATGGCCCTCAACTCCAGGACGTTGATGTGGAGACAAGTCTCTAGACTTGACCATAGACCTTGGAAACTTCTTCCCCGTGTGACTGCTCCCCAACCTCGGAGGCTCGCGTCCGTGGTTACCAGGATCCAGTCCTGAATGCCGAACCTGCGGCCCTCTAGGAGGTGAGCACTGTGCTGTCACCACAGGAGAGATACCCTGGCTCTGGGAGACAGGGTGATCCTTTGATGCATGTGTAGATGAGACCCGGACCATTTGTCCAGTAGGTCCCATTGAAAAGTCCTCGCATGGAACCTGCTGAAGGGGATGGTATCATAAGATGCCACCATCTTCCCCAGGACACGTGTGCAGTGAAGCACCGAAACCTTTTTTGGCTTTAATAGGTTCCGGACCAGAGCCATGAGCTCCTGAGCCTTTTCCATCGGAAGAAAAACCTTTTTCTGGTCTGTATCCAGAATCAGGCCCAAAAAGGTCAGACGCGTTGTAGGAACCAGTTGGGACTTTGGAAGATTGAGAATCCAACCGTGCTGCTGTAACGCCTTCACAGACACGCTGTCCAGTAACCTCCCGAGATCTCGCTTTTATGAGGAGATCGTCCAAATATGGGATAATTGTGACACCCTGCTTGCGCAGGAGCACCATCATTTCCGCCATTACCTTGGTGAAAATTCTCGGGGCCGTGGAAAGCCCAAACGGCAACGTCTGAAATTGGTAATGACAGTCATGTACTGCAAATCTCAGGAACACCTGGTGAGGAGGGAAAATCGGAACATGAAGGTATGCATCCTTTATGTCCAGGGACACCCTCCAGGCTGACGATGACCGCTCTGAGCGATTCCATTTTGAACTTGAACTTCTTCAAGTACAGGTTTAGGGATTTTAGATTCAAAATGGGTCTGACCGAACCGTCCGGTTTCGGGACCACAAACAGGGTTGAGTAATACCCCTTCCCTTGCTGGAGAAGAGGAACTTTGACTATCACCTGTTGAATATACAATTTTTGAATTGCAGTCAACACTAACTCCCTCTCTGCGGAGAAACTGGTAGAGCCGATTTGAAAAACCTGCGAGGAGATACCTCTTCGAATTACAGCCTGTATCCCTGAGAAACAATCTCTATTGCCCAGGGATCCACCTGTGAGTGAACCCAGACTTGGCTGAAAAGTCGAAGACGTGCCCCCACTTGAGCTGACTCCCCCAGGGAAGCCCCAGCGTCATGCGGTGGATTTTGCAGACGTAGGGGAGGACTTCTGCTCCTGGGAACTAGCTGTGTGCATCTTTTTTCCCTTGCCTCTACCTCTGGCAAGAAAGGACGATCCCCATACCTTCTTGCTTTTATTTGAACGAAAGGACTGCATTTGATAATGAGGCGCCTTCTTAGTATGTTGCGGGGGAACATAAGGTAAGAAATTCGATTTACCGGCCGTAACAGTAGAGACAAGGTCCGAGAGGCCTTCTCCAAACAACTCCTCCCCCTTGTAAGGCAACGACTCCATATGCCGCTTTGAGTCGGCATCCCCCGTCCACTGTCGGGTCCACAAGAGTCGCCTAGCAGAAATAGACATAGCATTTATTCTGGAGCTTAGTAAACAAATGTCTCTTTGAGCATCCCGCATATATAAAGCAGCATCTTTGATATGCTCTAGGGTCATTAGAATGGTATCCTTATCTAGGGTGTCCATCTCCGTAGATAAGGAATCTGTCCATGCTGCGACAGCACTACAACCCAGGCCGATGCCATAGCCGGTCTAACAATAGTACCGGAATGTGTGTAAATGTACTTCATGGTAACCACCTGCTTACGATCAGCAGGATCCTTGAGGGTAGCTGTATCCTGGGAAGGCAGTGCCACCTTCTTGGATAAGCGTGTCAGCACCTTGTCTACTTTAGGCGAAGATTCCCATCGTATCCTGTCCTTTTGTGGAAAGGGATACGCCATAAGAATCCTTTTGGGAACTTGTAGTCTCCTATCTGGAAATTCCCAAGCCTTTTCGCACAATTCGCTTAGCTCAAATGAGGACGGAAAAGCGACCTCAGGCTTTTTCCCTTTATACATGTGTACCCTCGTATCAGGGACAGGGGGTTCTTCAGTGATATGCAAAACCTCTTTAATGGCAATAATCATGTAACGAATACCTTTTGCATGTAATTTTGCATCCTCATAGTCGACACTAGAATCTGAATCCGTGTCGATATCTGTGTCAGTAATCTGGGAGTGTGTTTTTGAGACCCAGAAGGTCCCGGTGCCACTGGGGCTGGCATGGTCTGACTACCTGACTGCTCTCTAGCCTCAGCCTTGTCTAACCTCTTATGCAATAAATTTGCATTCAAGACATTCCACATATCCATCCAGTCCGGTGTCGGCGTTGCCGACAGGGACCTGACAACCATGCACTCTCCCTCCTCAGGTGAGCCTTCATCGTCAAACATGTCGACACACGCGTACCGACACACTCCACACACACAGGGAATCTCTTATCTGAAGACAGGTTCCCCCTTAGGCCCTTTGGAGAGACAGAAAGAGAGTATGCCAGCACACACCTCAGCGCTATATGTCCCTGGAGAAAACACAGTATGTTTACCCAGTAGCGCTGCTATAATGTATAATCGCCAAATATGTGCGCCCCCTCTACTTTAAAACCCTCTTTCACCGTGTGTCAAGCAGGGGAGAGTCCGGGGAGCTTCCTCTCAGCGGTGCTGTGGAGAGAAAATGGCGCTGGTGAGTGCTGAGGGAGAAGCCCCGCCCCCTCGGCGGCGGGCTTCTGTCCCGCTCAAACTTAATAAAATATGGCGGGGGCTCTTTTATATACATGTACAGTGCCCACCTGTGCATGTATATAGTCATTTGCCATAGGAGAGGTATTCTATTGCTGCCCAGGGCGCCCCCCCTGCGCCCTGCACCCTTACAGTGACCGGAGTGTGTGAGGTGTATGGGAGCAATGACGCACAGCTGCAGTGCTGTGCGTTACCTCAGTGAAGCACCCGAAGGCTTCTGCCGCCTCAGTAGTCTTCTTTCTTCGTTTCTTCCGGCTCTGTGAGGAGTACGGCGGCGCGGCTCTGGGATGAACGCCCAGGACGAACCTGTGTTCCACTCCCTCTGGAGCTAATGGTGTCCAGTAGCCAAGAAGCAGAGCCTATCATTTAAGTAGGTCTGCTCCTCTCTCCTCAGTCCCTCGATGCATGGAGTCTGTTGCCAGCAGAGCTCCCTGAAAATAAGAAAAAAACCTAACAAAATGCTTTCTTAGCAGGAAACTCAGGAGAGCTCCCTGCAGTGCACCCATCTTCCTCTGGGCACAGTCTAAAACTGAGGTCTGGAGGCGGGGCATAGGGGGAGGAGCCAATGCACACCCAGAGTTCAGTTCTTTCTTAATGTGCCCATGTCTCCTGCGGAGCCTGTCTATTCCCCATGGTCCTTACGGAGTCCCAGCATCCTCTAGGACGTTAGAGAAATTAAGACTTACCCGCGGTAGCCGTAGACACCAGGTCAGTGAGGCCATCACCAAACAAGACCCTACCGTTAAACGGTAGAGTCTCCATTGCCTTTTTAGAGTCAGCGTCAGCATTCCATTGATGAATCCACAATGCTCTCATTGCTGAGACTGCCATGACATTGGCCCTTGATCCCAAAAGGCCAATATCCCTCACAGCTTCTTTTAAATATGCTGCAGCGTCCCTGATATGACCCAGAGTCAAAAGCACACTATCCCTGTCTAGGGAATCTACCTCAGATGACAAGTTATCTGCCCACTTTTCAATAGTGCTACTCACCCATGCCGAAGCAACGGCAGGCCTGAGTAGCGACCCTGTAGTGACATAAATGGATTTTAGCGTATTTTCCTGCTTACGATCCGCAGGATCCTTTAGGGCTGCCGTGTCAGGGGACGGAAGCGCCACCTTTTTGGATAGACGCGATAAAGCTTTGTCTACCGTGGGGATTGACTCCCACCTTTCCCTGTCACCAGAGGGGAACGGATATGGCACTGGAATTCTTTTGGGAACATGTATCTTTTTGTCAGGATTTTCCCAAGCCTTTTCAAAAAGTACGTTCAGTTCATGAGAGGGAGGAAACGTTACCTCAGGTTTCTTTCCTTTAAACATACAGACCCTAATATCAGGAACAGCAGGGTCCTCTGTGATATGCAATACTTCTTTTATCGCCACAATCATGTACTGAATACTCTTAGCCAGTTTTGGATGTAATCTGGCATCACTATAGTCGACACTGGAATCAGAGTCCGTGTCAGTATCTGTATCTGCTATCTGGGTAAATGCACGTTTCTGTGACCCCGAAGGGGTCTGGGCCTGTGACAAAGCATCTTCCATGGATTTCCTCCACGTCTGGTTCTTAGACTCAGATTTATCAAATCTCTTAGTCAACCTAGTCATATTTGCGTTTAAAACACTCAACTATTCACCCAATCATCCGTCGGCGGTGCCAACACGGCCACTCTCACAGTATTTTCTGTCCCCACTCCAGCCTCAGACATGTCGACACACATGTACCGACACCCACAACCACACTGGGGCTATAGGAGACAGACCCACAATAAAGCCTGCAAGAGACACACAGAGAGAGTTCTGCCAGCTCACACCCAGCGCCTATCCCGGTACTGAAACAAGTAACAAGACTGCCCAGACCTGTTAGCGCTTTCTATATATATATTCTAGCACCAAATCACTTGTGCTTTCTCCATACTTACCTACTTTGCTGCCTCCTCCTCCGGGAGGAGGCAGCGTTGTAGTTGAATGGGGGCGTTGCATCAGGGTCACTTCATCGTGACTCCACCCCCCGCTGTGCTGTGCCGAGAAACGAGGCGCTGCATAGCAGGGGACAGAGCTACGATGACGCGATTCAGCGCAAATTGCGTCATCGGACCCCCTCGGTCCGCCTACTTGTTCACTGCTGCCGGCGGCCGAGGGGGAAAACGGGAGGCTTGCCGACCTTTCTGGGGGGCCGGGAGGGTCACCCGATTTTCGGGAGCCTCCCGGCCATTCCGGGAGGGTAGGCAAGTATGGCTTTCCCTCCTCCCCCCTGTTTTGCACCCTGTTACTTGTACAGCAGTGTGGAGGTCAGGGCCAGCATCTCTGCAGCTTCTGTGGAGAGAAAATGGCGCTGGTCAGAGCTGTGTGGGCTAAGCCCCTCCCACTACATGGCGCGCTTCAGTCCCGCTTAAAATTATCTTTATACTGGCGGGATCCCTTAACTAGTGCCTGGGCACTGTTATAACTTATGCCAGTGGCGTTTGTGGTGTTCATGCTGCCCAGGGCGCCCCCCCCCTGCGCCCTGCACCCTGCAGTGCCGAGTTATGTGTGGGGGCGTGGCACGCAGCGCGGCTGCTGCGCGGTACCTCAAACGCCGTCTTCTGCGGTCACTAAAGTCTTCTGATCTTCTCATACTCACCCGGCTTCTGTCTTCTGGCTCTGTGAGGGTGGTGACGGCGCGGCTCCGGGAACAAGCAGCTAGGCGTACCAAGTGATCGAACCCTCTGCAGCTAATGGTGTCCAGTAGCCTAAGAAGCAGAGCCCTTGAACTCAGAAGAAGTAGATCTGCTTCTCTCCCCTCAGTCCCACGATGCAGGGAGCCTGTTGCCAGCAGGTCTCCCTGAAAATAACAAACCTAATAAAAGTCTTTTTCTGAGAAACTCTGGAGAGCTCCTCAGTGTGCATCCAGTCTCACTGGGCACAGAATCTAACGAGTCTGTAGGAGGGGCATAGAGGGAGGAGCCAGTTCACACCCATTCAAAGTCTTATAGTGTGCCCATGTCTCCTGCCGATCCCGTCTATACCCCATGGTTCTTGAAGCATCCCCAGCATCCTCTAGGACGTATGAGAAATAATGCTTCCACATACGGAATTATTTAGCATAAACTCCAATGTGATCTCATTTTTTCAGTACTGTACATTGTAGGTGGACTCATAAGATGAACAATCAACTTGAATAAACTTAAGGTCCAATAAGTTATCAGACACTACCCTGCTCCCACCTATACTACTACCACTGCTCTCTTCGGTGGGAGTTTTTTTAGAACTGGTGATGTTGCTCATAGCAACCAATCAGATTCTGCTTAACATTTATGTATCTGCTTCTATAAGATAATAGTTATGGGGAGTACACACGGAGCGTTTTTTGCTTCATTTCTATCTGACTAGATTGCTTAGAAAAGAAGCATACACCGCTCCACGTTAGCGGCGCTATCGCTAGATTGGTCTGCATGCACCGCTGTGTGAAGTGAGCACACATTGCGCTGAGTGCTGAGCGGGGGGAGAGATGTGTGCTGAGCGGTCTGTGCTACATCGCTCAGCACACATCTCTTCCGTGTGTACCCCCCTATAGACTCTGATTGGTTGCTGTGGGCAACATCACCACTTCTAAAAAAAACTCTCACCTTAGTAAATGTACCCCTATGTATCCACACTGAGTACAACTTGCTCCGCTTGTCTCACCCCACTAGAATGTAAGCTCTTTCACCAACCAGCCCTCCCTGTCCTGCGTCTTATCACATCTGCATGTATGGGCTGTATTCAATAAGAGTCGGAAACTGCCGTCTTGCTGGAAAGACGGCAGTTTCCGACTGGAATAGGTCGGAAGGGGTTCCTACCTATTCAATAGACTTGTCGGAATGCTGTCGGAAAGCAGGTGGATCAGCGGAATAGCCGCCGATCCATCTGCTGCTGTCGGAAGCGGGGCCAAATCCGGCAGGTTTTGGCCCCCTTTCCGATAAACTCAATCCGACTTGAAAACAAGTCGGATTGAGGTGAGGAGATGGGGAGCGCTGCGGCGGGCTACGGGGATGAGAGTAGTACCTGTAGTGCCTCCCCCTGCCGCCGCAGACATCACTCCCGCTGCCAGCTCCGGCTGCTGCTGGAAGCTCCCTCACCGTCCGCCTCACGCTGCTCACCCCGCCGTCCGCCTCACGATGCTCCGGCCACCTCACCTCACACTGCTCCCCAGCTGGCCGCCGCACACTGCTCCCCTGACGGCCGCCTCACGATGCTCCCCCTTCTGCTGCTGTCAGCGCACCCAGCAGCTGCTTACAGCAGCGGCAGGACAAGACACAGTGAACGGCCAAATCCGACAGTCGAGTTTGCCCGCTCTTTGAATAGGGGTTGTCGGATCCATTCCAACAACTGCACGTCGGAATGGACCCGACTCTTATTGAATATACCCCTATGTTGTCCAACTTAAATATCCGCATTTTCATGTAGACTGTTTTACATTCAGTGCAAAGCACTGTGATGCTGACACAGCAATGCGCAGTCTCCTTTGTGGGCCCCTCCTCACTTGTCGGCCCATGCGCAGATCTCCAGGAAAACTAATGCGGGTACCATCTTCCCAGTGATCTTTTTTCTGCCAATGTACACATCTCCCCCAAAAAATGTCATCCACACCATTATCCCAATGATTACAGCGCATGCAGCAGAGAGGGGAGTATATGCTGTGGGGGCTCAGGTAAATCCTCCCAGCAGAGCCAGTGGTTTGTACAGCACCCACACAGTCTGTGAATACGATGGCTAATTAGGGAACGTCACAACTGTGGCTAAAACAGAGTGTATCATCCCAAAACCCATCAATCCCAATCAGCATGTCTGACAGTATATGTGGTCATATATATGGTATTGGTTACGAGTCAGAAAATGGCCATTCGGCCCCTCAACCACACGTGTAAGGCCTGGTCTGACAGAGATCCGTCTGTGTGGCCACTCTGATGTTTGTACGCTGTGCAGACATATTGTCAACATTTGAAATGTCAACAAGAAACTTGTCAGTATTGACAAATTGTTGACATATGAAGAATGCTGACATTATTCATGTCTGTAATATAAACATATCCACCGTAGGGTTAGTCTTAGGTAGCATTGTCGACATTTTGGCCGTCGACATGCATAATGTAAAAATGTCGGTATGGCAGTATTGACATGCCAGCATTTAGACCTTGACTGCATCCATAATGTTGACATTCTGACCTTGCCAACATTATTGTGTCAACACTCTGAATGTGGAACTCGTATACCATGCCCGTTTGTATATTCACCTTTGCTAGAGACAAGGGTGGTCATTCCGAGTTGATCGCAGCCAGCAACTTTTTGCTGCTGCTGCTACGATCAATAGTCCCCACCTATGGGGTAGTGTATTTTAGCTTAGCAGGGCTGCGATCGCTTGTGCAGCCCTGCTAAGCTAAAAAAAAATTCAAGCAAAACTAGACTAGGCCTGGACATACTTACCCTGTGTGATGGATCCAGCGATGATGGGGCTGGCTTTGACATCACTCCTCCGCCCTCCGTTCTGCTAGACACTCCTGCGTTATACTCACCACTCCCCGAAAACGGCTTCAAACGCTCCGGATCCGCCCTGGCACGCCTCCGTCCTGTCGATCTTCTTTGCGGTCCGTCCTGCAACCGTTTTCTTCTTTAGACGCGACGTAACCCGGCGACAGAGCAACGTCGCGCACGTGCACAGCGGCCGCCGCGCATGTGCATTCTGCACCCGTTCGCACCGCAGCGATAAACCGCTGCGTGCGAACAGGTCGGAATGACCCCCAATGAAAGGCAGCATAAGTCTCCTACAGAGGGGTCACATAAGGCTCCTGCCAGCACGTAATATAAATATCATACATCTCTATACTCTCAAATGCATCTTTTTCTGCCGCCTGTAATGAATAAAATGCCCGAGGAAGAAAAACACTGATGCACACTCTTAGCATTAAGAACACTGACAGTATAAATAATTTTGATAAACCCTCACAATTAACATGGAGTATAATTGAAGTTCTTAACACACATTTGCGCAAATATGTGGGCCCATGTACCGCGACCAGGTGATTTCATTACATAGGGCCCTAACATCTCTAATACTATCACATTACATAAATTTATCTAGGTCTTACCTTCAAATAGAGGGCCTTATTCAGGTTGCATCAGCCGCATTCTCCCGTCTTCAGGTCCAGTGCCCAGAAGACGGGTACTGGTCCAAAACTGCAACGGAAGCTGAATCAGGTCCGGAGCCATTATTAATGTGTGATCTGCAGTGTAGAAACCTCTGTTAAATAATACCCCTTTCACATCTCCAGTGCCGGATCCCACCCGGGAATTGGAAACTGGTCCATCCTGGGTGGGATCCGGCATTGGAGACTCTCCTACCCCTTTTGGTTGGCTGTCCAACCCGGCAATATGCCGGATCAGTCGCCGTAGCGGTGGGGGACAGAGGCGGAGGTGGAGGCGGCGCTGGGAGATGAGCTCATCTCTGCGCTGCCTCTCCCTATCTAGTAAACGGGTCCCGGGTTGCATTGACCTGGGAATCCGTTTACGCAGCCACTGACTCGGTATTCAACCCAGGAATAACACTGCTTTATACCCGGGTTGAATTACCGGGTAAGGCGACCCCGGGAATTTGGACTTGGCGCTCTCACACCGCACACTGACCCCTGATACTGGGTTATTTGGGCGATGTGGAAGGGGTATAAGACACCTGTGGGTAAATGGGAGGGGTGCCAATACCAGCGTGAAGAAGCCTCATCTTCAAGTGCACAATATATACACAAATATGAAGGAAAAGGAGGCGGGGGGAGGACTGGACTGCACACCGTATTTCTAAAGATATCAAGAGTTGCTGCCATGCTAAGGCTTCTAGTACTATGCTGGAGGAGGAAAAATGCTGATTACTCCCCCCCTCTTTCATGAATAAAATGCCTGCAAGGAGAACATATTGCTGCATCAGGTATTATAAGTGGCGCCTGGGCTGACTAGCCATAGAGGCTGCCTAACGCCCTCTTCCAGTAAAGAGTGTTAGGGCCACACAGAGCTTCTTTGTTATTGCATAGGAGCAATTACACTGACAGTGATACATGATATCATTTGCTAATAACTGCTGAATTGGAGCTAATTTTAGGAACAATTACACTGTTTAGTTTTGAATTCACATTTATTAATTTTTCAAAATAAGGCAGTGACAAATAATGTGTAAATACAAACAAGAGACGGCAATAAGTAATGGGAACCGCAGTACACAATGAAATACAACTATAGGGAAAACAATGCTCTGCAGACAAAACTAAGTGACCCAGCTGCCTATACATGGCGGGGCTGACATCTTGTAGGCTATGGCCATGAGAATGCATCCAATTGGTTCACTAGGAACTAGTGCCATCAATAAGCCATGAAGCGCTCCCAGACATCTGCCTTAATGATCAAAGGCTCCAATCACTAAGATATATTTATAACAGTGTTGTTGCTGTGAAAGGATTCTATTTAGTTTTGGTATGTTTCCTTTGCACCATTATTTACCACTGTCACGTGACATTTTCTATTCCAAGATCCACACACTTGGACAATTATTGAAATTGTGATGTCATAGGTGTGCAAGAACACAGCAATTAAGTTGCATACTCGAACTTCTAAATCCTAAATTTGCCTAAAGGTGCATACACACTGAGCGTTTTCCCCCCCTGCCCAGCGATGTCAGCGGGGGTGAGCGACTTTCCATAGCAGGACGCTATGGAAAGACGCTGGTAATACCAGTAGATGAGCGGCGGCCGCCAGCAATGAAGCGGGAGCGTGCATCAGCACTCACCATTCATCGCTTGTGCATACACACTGGGCGGCTTTGAGCTGAAAGCAGCTCAAAACACCAAAAGTGACCTGCTTTCAGCTCTGTATGGGCCTTTAATCAGATGTTTCTAAACTTCATAAATAGGCTGTTTATTCTGTTTCGTTCTCTTTTCCACCCTTTCTCCTCACCTCTCCTTCTCCCTCCCCCATTTTCTCACCGCCCCTCACTCTCTCCTGTGCATCTTTTACTGGGAGGGGTCAGAGTTAATACCTGGGGTTATATTTACAAAAGTGTGGGTTTATAGAAGTTGAGAAATTGCCCATAGCAACCAATCAGATTCTACGAGGCATATGCTAGTACATCTTCACTTCTATAAACCAGAACTTTAGTAAATATACCCCCCAATTATCATTACATTCCAATGTGATGACATAATTTCTATCAGCAGTTGATTTTATTATATACATATACTGGTATACTGTAACTTAACTGCAAATATAACACTGGGAGGTAAAACATGAAGTTATGCTCCTTACAGCTATTTCATGGAGCATTTATTTCCCAAATGATTTCCTTACAAATATAATTTTGTTTAATATAGTTTCTTTACAATATATTTTATCTGCAAAAGGCATAATTTTACATACATGTACTCCCCTAGTCATCAGTATTATATTAATAGAATGCAGTACCTTCAAGCCTGCATATGTCATTAATGCAATTACTGTCTATAGAAGCAAATTGGCTCATAAGTGGAGCTTTGGGTTTGGTGGACCCATTGATGTCATTGTAATGGTAATGGTAATAGTCCTACAGTAAATCAGAAACATCTGTATACTAGACTGGTGAAGGGCACTGATGTGTAGAGCCCGCTGCCCATAATGGGAAGCTCTCCTGTAATGACAAACTTTATGACTATCATACAAATACCCTTATTTATCAATGAGTGATAAATTTCACTGTGAGTGATAACTTGCACCAGCCAATCCACTCCTAACTTCCATGTCACAGGTTGGGTTTGAAAAATGACAGTTAGGAGCGGATTGGCTGGTGTAATTTATCACTCACAGTGAAATTTATCACTCATTGATAAATAAGGGCATAAATGCCATCGCTCTTTCCAGATGACACAATAACGTAATGTCATATGACCAACGATCAGCAAAAGTGCAATTTAATGAGTGGGGAGGCCAAAGGAGGCAACATACAGGTATCAGCGTAGACTCTGATACCTGTATATTGTAGATGCCTCTACATGCGCCAGTGAGACCCCTTTTACTCTACACTGAAGGTACCGGCAGAACAAAAGTAGCCTCTTTGGGAGCATAATCCGAAGCTATCCAGGGTGCACATTCTGCAGCACTTCGCTTGGTCCTAACTGTTCCTGATCTCCGTTTCCCATCACAAAGGCTGTGCTGATCTGCCCTATGCTAACACTGCTCAGACTATGGGGTCTTTTCATGAAGCGGTGAAAAGTGTGGAGAAGTGAGCCAGTGAAGAAATTGCCCATGGCAACCAATCAGCATTAACGTAACATTTATAATTTGCATACTATACATTTGTACGGAGCAGCTGATTGGTTGCCATGGGCAACTTCTCCACAGGCTCACTTCTCCAACCTTTTCAGTGATTCATGAATAGACGCCCCAGTGACAAGGGGGGGAGATGTATCAAGCCTTGGAGAAGGATAAAGGGGAGAAGTGAAATGTTCAGGGACAGTTCCAGGCTTTAAAGATCTGTCACTGGTAATGTCCATATTTTTCTGTTGTGGCCAACGTCACAGTCCCATGTGATTTATTCTGTATATTACCACTGTATAACTATATTTATAGGAACTTTTAAAGACCTATATATTAGAGTATTTAAAATCTAGAAATAATTAGTATTGAAATTGAGTGACCTTGTAATAATGGGGTTGGTGGCTCCATGAGGTCCATCTACAGAGGACACCTATTCTGGTGGAAGTTGTTCTAACATGTTGACAACTATGACTTAACCCTTTTCAATGTTATTTCCATGTCCTGAGAGCAAAAGCATTAGGAGCAACCGGCGCTGAAAATACCGATTGCACCATGTAACGTGTTGTATTGATGCATTGTTCCATACTTTGAATGCACATGATCAGTTGCAGTGGGCTCTGGCAGTGAAAGGGTGCTCTCCGCTCCGCTCCATCGCAGGGAGGAGGAGGTGTCACTGGGAAGTCTCTCTGAATAGAAAGAGAAGTCTAAGTGAGTTTGCAGATTGCTCGGTAGGAAGGGCAGTGTGTGAGGATTGGGTGAGTTTAATAGGATCAGCTCAGTGTAATCCTGTTTTATCCATTGTAATTCAGGCAGCCAAGGAGACGGAAAACCAGAGGAAAGAGACTTTTATCCGCTCAGGGGGCAGGAACAACAAAAGGCATCAAGTGGCAGAAAATCAATTAGAAAGAATCCTATTCTGGGCCAAAATCCAGCAGGAAAAAGAGCATCCAGATAACACAAATTGGGCTTCACCCTCCTCCCAGCCGTGCCCCATGAAAGATCTTCTTCCTTCCTCCCTACTTCCAGCCTCCGATCAGCACTAGTCCTGAACGCTCTTTCAAACTAACACAAATAAAACAAAACAAAAGTTAGGAATTTAGAACCACTTGATTACGCTTACAACTTCCATAGCGGATTCACAGAAACACTTCAATGTCCCGGAGTTAGACCCTAAGTCCTCCCTTTGGAATTATTCTTTTTAGACCTGGCTCATCAATTCTAAATTCTCTGAAATCTTTCCTAACCCAGGGATGGTATTGCAGGGAATAAGGCCCTTTGTTGATTAAGAAATATAGATTGTAAGCTCCACTGGTGCAGAGACTGATTTGAATAGTTAGATATTTTAATAGTAGTAATAATTTATAATAATAATAATAATAATAATAATAATACTTGAAATCGAACCCTCTGGATGATTCCTGGTCCTAATGTTCTTCCTAGCAAATCCCTGATTTAAACTATAATGGCCAGATGTACATTATAAAGCAGGAGCAATACAGAATGCAAAGCACTGTGTGTTTCGGCTGTAATGTTCTGCTGTAAACAAAGGTACTACAACAGAGATTTCTGCACGAGTTTTAATATTAATTAGTCTTAAAGTGGAACTAACTGTAACAATGTATGTTTTAAATGTAAGTGTAAAAAGTATTAATTAATATGAAAGTGATCAATTAGTATTTTAGATGCATAGACACTAATTCTACTATCTCAGCCTATACAGGACAAGACGTGTTGCACACAGAGAATAATTCAATTTTGTTTACATTTATTTTATTAATTTCTACCTGGTCTAATAGAGCCAAAGGTTCTTATCTGTCATCAAACTCTATGGAGGAGATTCAATTGTTTGAAAAGTCGGTTGGGTGTCTGTTTTTTCCTGTCTATTAGATAGAAAAAAACAGACACCCAACTGACTTTTCAACCAATTGAATATCCCCCTATGTTTCTATGGGTGTGGTTCATCAAATCGACAGTGTCTAGGTCGACCACTATAGGTCGACAGTCACTAGGTCGACATGGATGGAAGGTCGACAGGGTTTCTAGGTCAACAGGTCTAAAGGTCGACATGAGGATTTTTTATTATTTTTTGTGTCGTTTTCTTCGTAGAGTGACCGGGATCCCAAATTAGTGCACCGCGTCCCCTCGCATGGCTCGCTTCGCTCGCCATGCTTCGGGCATGGTGCCTTCGCTCCGCTACCGCTTCGCTCGGCACACTTTACCATTCCAATCGTAGTCCACGTGGATCGTTAAGTATGAAAAAATTCAAAAAAAGAAAAAAATTGTGAAAAACTCATGTCGACTTTAGACCTGTCGACCTAGCACACGTCGACCTAGAAACCCTGTCGACCTTCCATCTATGTCGACCTAAACATTGTCGACCTAGACACTGTCGATCTTCAGACCGGATCCCGTTTCTATATCTCACTCCCTTCCCTTAATATATTTAACATTTTATATCACTGAAATTACTATTTAAAAAAAAAAAAAAAGGATGTGATGCAGCCAAACTCCTAAATGTACAGTGTCCAAAAGCAGAAGATCCTAGTGGGTAACTTGGGATGTTGGATTTACATAGATAAATATGGCAGCGTGTATTGAACAAATGTATGTCTGTCTGATTACAGATTTGAAATGTAAGAAGCATATTATACAGTTTACACCCACTATAAAATATTAGGCTATTATTAATGCAGAGACTGGTTTGGAATCATTAATACAGATACTTATGAGCCATATATAAAGGAACATTTATTTATGCTTTGTTCCAAGGGGAGGCAAACAATTTGCCGGCTGTCGGGATCCCGGCAGTGAGGATACCTACGCCGTAATCCCGACAGCCGACAATGCCGGCAGCCGGAATACCGGCTCACAGGGTCTATTCCCACTCGTGGGTGTCCACGACACCCATAGAGTGAGAATAGATCCTGTGACAAGCGCAGCGAGCCACTGAGACCGCAGCACGGCAAGCGTAACGAGCCCACAAGAAGACTCGGCATTCTGGCGAGCGGGATGCCGCTGTCATGATACCGACACACTTACATATGTATTCCGTTGCAGGGATTGCAACAGACAGCTGATTGGTGCTGTACTGTTTTACTATCACTTTGGCCCTCATTCCGAGTTGTTCGCTCGGTATATTTCATCGCATCGCAGTGAAAATCCGCTTAGTACGCATGCGCAATGTTCGCACTGCGACTGCGCCAAGTAACTTTACTATGAAGAAAGTAATTTTACTCACGGCTTTTTCTTCGCTCCGGCGATCGTAATGTGATTGACAGGAAATGGGTGTTACTGGGCGGAAACACGGCGTTTCAGGGGCGTGTGGCTGAAAACGCTACCGTTTCCGGAAAAAACGCAGGAGTGGCCGGAGAAACGGTGGGAGTGCCTGGCCGAACGCTGGGTGTGTTTGTGACGTCAACCAGGAACGACAAGCACTGAACTGATCGCACAGGCAGAGTAAGTCTGGAGCTACTCTGAAACTGCTAAGTAGTTAGTAATCGCAATATTGCGAATACATCGGTCGCAATTTTAAGAAGCTAAGATTCACTCCCAGTAGGCGGCGGCTTAGCGTGTGTAACTCTGCTAAATTCGCCTTGCGACCGATCAACTCGGAATGAGGGCCTTTATTTTTAACCTTATTTATGTAATACTGGCCCTCATTCCGCCGCCCTCTGGGAGTGCATGTTAGCAGAATAGCGAACGAAAGATTAGCAGAACTGCTACTAAATAATTCCCTGCAGTTTCTGAGTAGCTCCAGACCTACTCCTAGTTTGCAATCAGCTCAGTCTGTTTAGTTCCTGGTTTGACGTCACAAACACGCCCTGCGTTCGGCCAGCCACTCCCCCGTTTCTCCAGGCACACCTGCGTTTTTATCTGGCACGCCTGTGTTTTTTAGCACACTCCCTGAAAACGTCCAGTTACCGCCCAGAAACACCCACTTCTTGTCAATCACACTACGATCCCCCCAGCGATGAAAAAACGTTGGTCTGCCTTGTGTAAATCTACTAAGTTTTGTGTGAAAGTACTTAGCGCATGCGCGATGCGTACCATGCGCATTTTCCACATAGTCGCTCCGTTGCGAAAATCGGCAACGAGCTAACAACTCGGAATGACCACCACAGTACAAAGATAACTTTCCAAAACAAACGACACTGGTGACTTGTTATATTGTTTTCCTTGTACAGTTTTAAAGTGGGTTCAGGATACTGATACTGAACAGGATCTGGTCACCAAACATGTAACTCACAGAGCAAGACGTTGTACCAGGTGAGATTGCTGCTCATTAATGATGCAGGGAATGACTGACATAGGGGGTCTATTCAATTAGAGTCGGAATGCTCGACTTGTCGGAAAACAGGATTTTCCGACAAAAAAAACCTGTCGAATTGGATTCGACTATTCAATTACCCTGGTTCCGACCGAAAAATTGTCGGAAATGTTCCGACTTTTACCTTTCCGACTGTCGGATTTGTCTAATGTTAAAAAAAAAACGGCTTTTCGACAAAACCCTATTCAATTGAAGACCCTCAAAACATTTTCAGTGGTTTTCTGTGTAACTTTCAACAATTTATTTCCGACATCTTTTTCCGTCCTAAAACGCCCTCTCCTCTGTCCAACGCTGTTTGTCTGTCCTGGCTGGATGAAGGTCTGCTGTGTGCTATTTCACCGTAGTGCACTTTTCCCACAGCAAAAGAAGCACCTCTCTCCGCTCTGCAGGTTAGCAAAATGGCGTCTGGACCATACACAAAACACCCCTTATATCAGGTCCACAAGAGCAGGAAGTCAAATTAATTCTGCCCACAAACCGACTGATTGGTCCTTTTCTGACAAGAGGAGTGTCAGATTCAAATCACATTGAATAGGGCGGAATCTCTGACCGGGGACAGGGGATTCGACTGTCGAATCCCGGCGGAACTGAAAACTGTCGGAAATGGTGCAGTTTCCGACTCTAATTGAATACACCCCATAATGCAAAAGACAGAGGATACATTATACACTTATGCCAAATCTTTTTTAGTCACTTTTGCCTGAGGTGTATTTTAAAAACTTACTAATATCTTCACACTTATGTTTTGTGGTCATTAATAATATTAGGACTGTGATTTATTGTTATTCTTTATGTCCTTTTCATGACTTATTGTGTATGTAAAATAAAGCTGTTAGTGCTACAAAATAACATATGTAAAAATGTAAAAATACTAGATTATCCAATATCATTGGCTTTTTTCTTTACCTCTTTTCAATTGTACTTTTTTGGCCATCCGCTATTTTTTGTTCTCTGCGTGTGACCTGTGCATCCCTGTGCCTTTCTCCGTAATACAGTCATTAGGTCGACCACACATAGGTCGACAGTCATTAGGTCGACCACTATTGGTCAACGTGCATTAGGTCGACGTGGTCACTAGGTTGACATGTACTAGGTTGACATGGGAAAAGGTCGACATGCGTTTTTCACTTTTTTTTTCTTTTCATTTTTTGAACTTTTTCATACTTTACGATTCACTTGGACTACGATTGGGAATAGTAACCTTGCCTGAAGCTGGCGAGCGAAGATGGTGCACTAATTGGGGTTCCCCGTCACTTTACGAAGAAAACTACACCAAAAAAAAGTAAAAAAAACTCATGTTGACCTTTTTCCATGTTGACCTTGTTCATGTCGACCTAATGACCATGAGACCTAGTGATCATGTTGACAAAATGCATGTGGACCAATAGTGGTCAACGTAATGACTGTCGACCTAAGTGTGGTTGACCTAATGACCAGTGCCGTAACTAGACATTTTAGCGCTGTGTGCAAGAAACCCCCTTAATGTAAAATGGCGGCAGTGCGCGCCACGGACGCGCGCAAAAATATAGGGGTGTGGCCACAAAATAACACCAATTCATATAATGGTGCACAGTAGTCTCCATTATTCAAATTACGCCGCACAGTAGCACCACTACACCAGGTAGAGCCCCTTTTTCACATTACGGCGGACAGATTCCCCTTTTTACATATTACAGCAGACAGTGTCCCCCTTTTTACATAGTACGGCAGACAGTCCCCTTTTTACACATTCCAGCAGGCAGAATCCCCCTTTTTTGCACATTACAGTAGCAGAGTTCACGCATCCCCCCGTTTTGCACGAGAGAGAGAGAGTGAATGAGTGAATGAGTGAGTGAGTGAGTGTGTGTGTTCTGTCAGTCATCTGGAGGTGGTAGGCAGCATCCAGGCGCAGAGCCACTCCTGGGGTCCGGGACACATGCTGCGGCGACGCTACAAGCAGCATGAGAGTACAAAACACACTGTGCAAGTGGATGCTGTTCAAGTTATTATTATGCATACTGACAGACAGTAACAGTGTGAAACAATAGGCCTCACGAATGAACTATCAGGGGCAGTACGGATGGAGTAATGGTTAGCATTACTGCCTCACAGCACTGAGGTCATGGGTTCAATTCCCACCATGGCCCTAACTGTGGGGAGTTTGTATATTCTCCCCGTACTTGCGTGGGTTTCCTCCGGGTACTCCGGTTTCCTCCCACAATCCAAAAATATACTGGTAGGTTAATTGGCTCCCAACAAAATTAACCCTAGCATGAATGTGTGTGCGTGTACATGTGATAGGGAATATAGATTGTAAGCTCCACTGGGGCAGGGACTGATGTGAATGACCGAATATTCTCTGTAAAGCGCTGCGGAATATGTGTGCGCTATATAAATAACTGGTAATAAATAATAAATAAATAAATAACATAAGTTTGCGTGACTGTACCACATGGTATGTTCAGTATATATATATATATACCCCACCACAGCTACAACTCAGCACATAGTAGCAGATGAAGATGGATATTTTATATATATATATATATATATATATATATATATATATAAATAAACATATACATACATACACACACGGCCACAGCTGATGAGCTGAGTTCTGCAGCGGGGTACAGCGCCTCGTGGGGAGCGGTGACGGCTCAGAGCAGTGTATCCTCCTGAGCCCCGCACTACAGATAACATCTCGCCCATCAGCCTGAGCTCCTGCAGCCGTAGAGACGCCATGTGGGGCCGGTGCAAGGCAGCGCTGATTAGACACATGTTGACCAGCCACTCATTCCTACCTGACATCGCCTCGTGGTAGCGGTGAGGGGGCGGCTGTTGTCTGTCAAGCGTGTCCCACACTCGGCGCGGCTGCACCCGCTGAACGATCCATTGTGCAGCGGAGAGGGGCGCTGGACAGCTGGCTCCCGCGGGTCCAACCTCCGACAGCGCTCCACACCCCGCTGCACTCACAGCGGGACTCCTGGCGGCAGCGGGACACGGGGCAGCTGTTTGCAAGTAGATGCGGCTACAGCCGCGCTCCCGCTCCCCTCACATGCAGAGGCAAGCGGCGGCGCCGGCCGGGGACTGTCACTACTGACAGTAGTACTGGCCATACGGGTAGGTGTGCTGACAGATGGTGCACCTTGCTCACATTTGCGCTGTGGGCAAGGCCCCCTCGGCACACACCTAGTTACGGCACTGCTAATGACCCATACCCCTTTCTCCTTTCTTCTGTACTGTTATACATTTTAGGTTGTGGTTGTGATGTTGTTGATAGTTGATTTTCAGGAGTGTCTGAGTGTTGATCACAAGGCAGATGTGTGTTATGCCGGGACTCTGTAACATCACTGACACTGGTCGGCTTTGCTCGCGTGGATGTCTGTTATTGCTCAGTGGAACTAATTTTACAAAGACAGTAGTGCCATCTAGTATTGTAATGTATATTTTATATTGTACATATTGATCATAACATTTATTTGTAAACAATATTTGCAGTTTTTCCTTCAGGGATTGACACCATAAGATGCTTGGGGTTACTAACTTATGAGCAAGCCACTTGAAGCTGCCCATGGGAGAAACAGCTGGTCCTGAGATCTACACCTGCATCCCTGAGCGTTTGCCCCTGCGACTTGTTGATCATCATAGCGAAGCAGGAGATTACCAGAAACTGCAGGTGCTTGATTTGAAAAGGAGAATTGTTAGGGATAAGGGGTATATGTGGTATAAACACAGTCTCACCTGCGCCTCATCCTGTTAGAATCTCTGCCTCTGCAGAGCAGTCACTTTAAGTCAGGTTCCGTTGTATAACTTGTGCGGAGTCAAGATTCACAGAAGCACAATCGGAATACCAACTTCGGTGTGCCAAGTGTCAAAGTCTGTTTTTTTCCTTTATTGCCTCTCTCCCTGATGTCACATAAAGATCATATATACCTCAGTTTTAGTTCCCTAAGCTACACAATCGTGAAAACGCCATCCAAATCCATCCAGTAGTTTTTGTGTGATGCCGCAGACAGTCAAAAATCCTGATTTTTTTTTTTACCGTCTCCATAGTTCATAAACAGTCCCTACAAGTATATGTCTAAAAAATAAATTTGCTATGTACAGACACAACCCTTACAGTTTTATATATATATACATAGATCAAGTGGCACACACAAAATTCATTAATCTACGTTGCTGGGGTGCACCAAATACTAAGGGGGTGCACAATAATGTATTAGAGGCTTACACTTAGCATCTGAACCAATAACAAACTCTGTTCAAAAGACCAATAAGGGAGGTTTATGGGATCACGTGGAATCCTTTTCCGATATCAACAATTATTTACCAACAATCTCTTTAGAAAGTCCTTCTGGTGAAGTATCCCAACATATGAATTAGTTCCTGGGGTCCTATGAATAGACCTTCACACCAAGAGAGAAGACATCTCATAAAAAAAGGGGAATATCAACTTAACAATTAATATTTAAAAATGTATTCAAACAATTTTTCATACATAAATACAGAGTTGTGCTTACATAATATTTTGATAGATGCTATGTTATTGCTACTTCAGGCTGATCTTCCCAGAATCCTGTCCCACCCAATCTACTGGTTGTGAGCTCACGACAGTGTGTGCCTTCTTTGGTAGACCGTACAGCACGCTCATCCTATGCGTTTTGTCTCACTAAGAGACTTCATCAGGGGTGTAACCATACACAGTTGTATAATTTGTCCAACTTCAACTCTGGATTTGCACAACAGATCAAGACAAATTGATATATCAACAGTTATATCTGACCCAACAAGCAATGGGCTAAAAAGTGGTATCCAACCAACTTAGCCAGCTGGATGAGTTTTTACTTGCATGGATGAAACCCACTGTAAAAAGAATGGTGATTAGAGGTGATCAAAGTTGTAATTATATTTTTGCAGCAGTTGGACAGAGGAGGAAACTTCTGGTGATACAATAAAGGTTAATTTATATATCCGCCTTACACTGTATTTGTAAATTTGCATTTAATAAATATATAGTCTATGAATAACATTTCCTGGTGTGTAAAGATTTTGGGCGGACTCTGTGCACAACACTTGTGGGAAAATTCTGCAAGAGAAATGCGTGACACTGGGCACCCATATGCAGACTGTGGCCAATATTCCGCAGAACCGTTCTGAAAGTGCCACTTATCTCTAATGGCAGGCTGTGTTAAGAACGTTAAAAACCTCTGTCTCAGGTAATAAATATCGGGCGCTAGCCGTATGTGATTTATTTCCTTTATTAGCCCTACATTTCCTGCCCAAGCCATTTCTATTTAAAGTAAAATACAGATACCTAGCCCAAGTAATGTCATCTATCCTCTGTGTGACCCTGCAGCACTATTGTCCTCACCGCCCTTCCATAATCCTGCCAAACTTCTAAACTGCCATCTCTGCAGGGCAAATAGACAGCATAAGGATTTGCACAA
The DNA here is from genome assembly GCF_028390025.1 of Pseudophryne corroboree. Lineage (NCBI taxonomy): Eukaryota > Metazoa > Chordata > Amphibia > Anura > Myobatrachidae > Pseudophryne > Pseudophryne corroboree. The sequence continues at coordinate 62,645,697 of NC_086450.1, read as the reverse complement.
TAAATTAGATTAAGATGGGCCTAACTCAGAACCTGTAGTTTTCTTTGCAATTAGGAATCAAAGTGACAATCGGGGAGATTTCAAAAGAAGATGTCAATTTGCATGTCCCCTGGAGAGCCTACAGAGGATCACTTACCGCCCCTGGGGCATTCCACTGCTCTCTCTGCTGCCGGGGATGGGACAGACCACAGATATGCAGCCGTGAGGCCTTATCGGAGCAGCATTTTCACAGTTATAGCATTAATAGTTGTCTAAAATAGCTACTGCTAGTTGTCAAGTGGCAGATAAGGGGTTAAAAACCTCTAAAATGTCACTTGTAGATCAGCGTTAACCTTGTGCAGCCAGAATAAAGCACACAGTAGTTTTCTTGGCCCCTCTGGCAGTGAAAGAATTCAAATAAATTGCTTCCCACAGTCCTAATCCTTTCTGTCTGTCTGACAGATCCCATTGAAGCTCTGGGAATTAATATGAAGATGTTGGAGCCAATCCCAGCTGTTTATTGACACTGCCTTTAGAGTGAAGACACCACTGTGTGCTCACCCTTCACACTTCCTACTCCACTGGAGAACAGTCACTTCAGGTACCTCGTCCAAACGCCGCACTCTCCCTTTGTGGGGACCAAAAAATATATAAAAATCCCAAATCCTGTGGAGTTGGAGGATGAGCTGGGAGCATGTACTAGTTGTTATGGAAACGAGGAGAAATCTGCAATTCCTCCAGTGAGCACATTTCTACCACACACCCAAGAACTACATCCTCATTTCACTAATTACAAACAACCATAATAGCATTGCTTCTCTCAATTAAACTGATTTGCATCTGTCCCTGCAGTCTGATGAGGACTCCTCTGCAGCTGTCATTTGGCTGCAATGCCTGCAATTCAGGGGCATACGCACAGCGCCTATCATATCAGCCAGGGGTTCTCACATTCCTAAATGTGGTACGGCTTCAGCGGAGGTTAAGAAGAAATAACCTATAAGGTATATGATCGTATTACTTCGACGAACACACAGTTTGTAATCTGGAGTCCCGCTCCAAGCTGAATATTGTGCAAAGTCCGTGCTAGCATTTTTTTGGTAAAGAAAGTGTTAATGAGGTAGGAGGTAAACACACCTTACTTTTGTACCTCTAAAGCCTACAGCTACACACTGAGAGACAAACCAAAACAGACCTATAAACTTTTTTACATTTTTATTTTTGAGTGCTCAAGTGGCAGAATGACCCCATGTAAGTGCATGTGGTTATTATAATCATTTTTATGGTTCATTTCACCAGCCACAAAATGAAACACAAAAATGACATTGTGTGACTTTGAGGGCCAGATGTACTAAGCATGACATCGGTCACTTACACAGTCCAACACCCCCCAAACAAAAAATTGTTTAGTTGCCAAAAATATTTGAACGAATTAAGGTTATTTTGGGTTTACTAAATTCAAATATGAAAGGTTTTTTTTTTTTGGAATTGTCTCTACAGTAGTTCTTGAGATTATGGATACCCTTAATTAATAGGATGCTTAGCCATAACACCTGCATATGAGAATCTACGGGAACATTCTAGAAGGTGAGACACACAAGTATTCAAGGTGTTCTCTCCGCGATCATTCTAGAACACAGGTTCTCAAACTCGGTTCTCATGACCCCACGCGGTTCATGTTTTGCAGGTCACCTGTAGATTTTGAAAATGTGACAGTTGGTGATACACAGTGCAGCTGCTGGGTGACCTGGAAAACATGAACCGTGTGGGGTCCTGAGGACCGAGTTTGAGAATCACTATTCTAGAATATACCCTCTGCGTATATAAGTGATCAGTAACTGTCAGATGAGCAATTTGCGTTGTCTATTTTTCTTGTTTCTCCTTCATGCATCTCAAAAATGACAGCCAATCCTGCAAAACCGATGTCATATTCGGAATCAGCACCACAAATGTACCCCAATTTCACTCTAATATGATTGGCAATAAAATTATTGTTGTTCAGTGTTATCGGTTTACTACAAGTCATGTTATTTAAGCCATGCAAGCCAACCAAGGAAGCTTCTTCACTCAAATTGTATTAGTTTCTAGTGCACTCAAATATATAATAATGTAGTCAGCAGAAGTGCAAAAAGTTGTAGACGTATAAACTTGGTTTCATTTAGAGACGCGTTTCACATCTATATTTTGTTGCGCTTTCAGTTATTGCTGAAATCATTTTATATTGCGAATGTCCTTTTACACGTTACATCTGATCTAGACCTGTATATACATTACAATGTCGGGTAGGTTTTTTGTTTGCATTTATAGAGGATTGCGTTGGAAGCTGCCAAGTAAGTAACTCTAAAGGGCCCCATACACTACCGCGACATGTCCGTCTGACATGTCGCGTTGCGGACGATCACCCCCAGCAGCCTCCCGGTGGCAGTATCGCCCAAGATACATCGTATGCTGTCCTTTTGCATACAATGTATCTTGGGCGATCCCAGCCATGCCTGCGGGGTCGGACCAGATTGAATGTGCAGCACATTCAATCTGGAGGATCTGATCCGATGCTCACGGGAATGCGCATCAGATCAGATCGGAAACGCCTCCAAATGCCCGATTTCATTCGATATATCGGGCCGAATGCCCGATATCGGATGAAATCAGGCATTATCGTCCTAGTGTATGGGGCCCTTTAGATGTTTTAGTGTAAATTAGTCTATAGAATTCCATCAGAAAGACCAGCATAATATTCAGGGCTGTAACCAGGGTGGTGCCTAGGATGCCTCGCACACAGTTCAGGTCACCCTGGGATGGGGGGCAGAACTGGTAATTGCAGCAATGTCTATTTTGCCCGACACCCATTTTTATCTGCAGTGCGCCCGGCTCCTTCTAGTGTAATAATGGGTCCGGAGTCAAGTGTTTCCCTTGCGTTCCGCTCTGCTCCAACCCCAGCCCCCTACCACAGCTCCAACCCTCCACTGAAGTTAGTACCTGTGAACCGACATGGTTTGTGGCCTTAATCTCTCTCCCACCACCCGGCCACAGGGCACCAAAATGTATAGTTATGGCTCTGATAATATCAACAAAATGTATCCTAGCACAGCTACACTAGATGGGAAAGATGGTTTCTGGTAATAAGTATCTAGCATCTCTTTAAAGTTCAATAAATCGGTTTTAATTAATTAAATATCATCAATAATTACCACTACTATATCCTGGCTTGTACAAAAAGTTTTAGTTATAAGGCACGTTTCCAGTGGGAACATATGGATAAAGTACTAGACTATGGGGGTCATTCCGAGTTGTTCGCTCGCAAGCTGCTTTTAGCAGCATTGCACACGCTAAGCCACCGCCTACTGGGAGTGAATCTTAGCATATCAAAATTGCGAACGAAAGATTAGCAGAATTGCGAATAGACACTTCTTAGCAGTTTCTGAGTAGCTCCAGACTTACTCGGCATCTGCGATCAGTTCAGTGCTTGTGGTTCCTGGTTTGACGTCACAAACACACCCAGCGTTCACCCAGACACTCCTCCGTTTCTCCAGCCACTCCTGCGTTTTTCCCAGAAACTGTAGCGTTTTTTCACACACTCCCATAAAACGGCCAGTTTCCGCCCAGAAACACCCACTTCCTGTCAATCACATTACGATCACCAGAACGAAGAAAAAACCTCGGAATGCCCTGAGTAAAATTCCTAACTGCATAGCAAATTTACTTGGCGCAGTCGCACTGCGGACATTGCGCATGCGCATTAGCGACTATTCACTCCGTTGCGAGAAAAAAATAACGAGCGAACAACTCGGAATGACCCCCTATATCTTACATCAGTCACGCCACAAGTCCTAATGATATGTGTGAGATTAGTGATGTGGAACTAGGGGTACAAATAGAGGTAACATAAAACAAGATGCAGTTAGTAGACTGGCTAGATCAAGAACATCTACTACAACTTCCATCTAAAGCCAGATAGGTTCAGCATGTCATACACAAATAGCGACCTACTCTACACAGCGAGGAGATTGTGCACAATTGCTAAAAATCATCCCATAATTGCATTGGAAAAAAAAAAATCTAGAACATCAGAAACCAAATAGTATACGCAGCTTTTTCCTGAGAGAAGCAGATTTAATGTTATTATAGGGCACTTACCAACCACAGGTCACATACTGTTGTTGACATTATGGCCCTCATTCCGAGTTGTTCGCTCGCTAGCTGCTTTTAGCAGCATTGCACACGCTAAGCCGCCGCCCTCTGGGAGTGTATCTTAGCTTAGCAGAATTGCAAACGAAAGATTCGCAGAATTGCGAATAGAAATTTCTTAGCAGTTTCTGAGTAGCTCCAGACTTACTCAGCCATTGCGATCAGTTCAGTCAGTTTCGTTCCTGGTTTGACGTCACAAACACACCCAGCGTTCGCCCAGACACTCCCCCGTTTCTTCAGACACTCCCGCGTTTTTCCCAGAAACGCCAGCGTTTTTTCACACACGCCCAGAAAACGGACAGTTTCCGCCCAGAAACACCCACTTCCTGTCAATCACAGTACGATCACCTGAACGATGAAAAATCCTTGTTATGCCGTGAGTAAATACCTAACTTTTGTGTAAAATAACTTAGCGCATGCGCTCTGCGGACCTTGCGCATGCGCAGTAAGCGACTAATCGCAATATAGCGAAAATCGGCAACGAGCGAACAACTCGGAATGACCACCTATGCCCAGTGATTTTATGTAATAACGTATCTGGTTCCTTATTTTGGATCTAAACAGTGCCGTGAAATGTAAAAATTCCCCATCAAAACGTGTAAGGGTGTGTACACACGGTGAGATCCTTGCTATGCCCGATTTTTAGTTGCGATTTCCCTTGAACTCCCTGGAGCCCAGATAGCACAGATTTTGAGATATGGACTATGTGTGCTTACGATTTTGGCTTATGTGAGATTTTGGCTTATGTGAGATGTCATTGACATGTGAGATGAAATAGATAGTACACCGATCTAGCAAGGATTGACTTGCCTGCACAGTCTATCTTTTCTTGCAATGCCGACTTGGCGGGACCGCGCATCGGGATCGCAAGGTGACTTTCACCTTGCGATCTGCACTAACTTTTCTTGCGATTTTGACTATATAGTCAAAATCGCAAGCAAATATCTCACCGTGTGTACACACCCTTAGTTGTTCATGCCAAATGGTAGTTTATCTCACACAGTGCTCTCTTGGTATGATGGTACAGTATATTCTGGACAAACTAGTAGTGACGTTAGTAAGAATATTGCAGTGACATCAGGACAATTTAAATTTAAAGAAGATTATATTGATGATATATAAGTAAGTGGTGTTAATAGCCTTATATCTGGCCTACTAAAGTAAAAGGAAAAAGTGTATTAAAAAATAAAAAATGTAATGAGATATAAAAATAGTACTACAATTAAAAAAGTGAGGAATTAAAAACAAAACAAAATTGAAAGATAGAGAGTAGTTATGCGAGAGCATTTCCCTGGTCAGCTTTCTATATGTAATTAGTTACTGTATCTTAGTTACTGAGCAAATTCAGGCAGAAACCAGACTGCGAAGGGTGCGAGATCGGGTGCCGTTGCCAGCGTTTAAACACCACGGCAATGGCAGTTCGCAGCCTTCGCAGGTAATTGGATTGACCCCATGGCGTGCTAGAACCACAATTTGTGAATTAAAAGAGTATATGAGTGTTAATCCCATATACAAGGGATAACCTATAAGATTAAACAAAAAAAAATAAAAAATTGTTTTGTGATGAAGTGAGTCACAATTAAGAAAAGCACAAGAAAATAAGTAAAAAATAGTGATTAAAAAATGCAGTATATTGTGAATGTAGAATAACAAATTAAGATATGGAAATTGCAACTAAAGGAAGTATATTGAAGTAATGTAAGTATTAGGATTTCAAATATTGAGAACCTTAACAAGTGTCAATCTATGTTTATGTAATAAAACATGAATAGCAATCTAGTGGGATGAAATATAAACCATAACGAAAGTGTGTACACACCTAGTGGGAAATAGTGATTGTGAAAGGCAGTTGGTAGAAAAGGAGTATAATTGGATACCAATAAGACAGTGATTCCAATAAGTGAACATGGGGTAACTAGCCATCATGTAAGTCTGAGATGCAAAAAGGGTTAGATAAAAACACCGTAATTAATAAATTAATTTAAGTCGTCACTTTCCCTTTTCAAGAGTTCCTTTACTAAGTCTCCTCTGATTCCTAGGTTCACTTTTTCTACAATGCAGATTTTCATGTCTGTGTAGCTATTCCTATAGTGGTAATGAAGATGACGTGCTATGGACTGTTTCTTCATTTTCTGCAGGTCCAAAGCCGCATTCCTAATAGATGCAATGTGTTCCAGGATTCTATGTTTGAAAACCCGGAAGTCATCCCTTCATATTTCATTCCACAGTTGCATGTGATGCAGTATACAACTCCTGGTGTATTGCACTTTAAAAATTGTTTAATCTTAATTTCTTGACCATATTTATCGGTTACTGTGTTTGTTTGTATCATATATGGGCATGCCTTGCATGAACCACATGGGAAGGAGCCCACTAATTTGCTGTTTCTTGGAGGATTTTTAATAATAATGACTTTTAACCATGTGATCTTTAAGATTTTTGGATTTGTGCAAACTCATCTGTACTTTTGAGTGTGTTGCTAGACCTTTGTCCAATTGTAGAATAGACCAGTGTTTTTTTAAAACATCCTTAAGTTCTTGTCATTCATTTCAAAAGTTGTCTACAAAACATAGTTTGGTATCTGTTTTTTTTCGTTGGTTTGTTGGAAAATATGAGGGATTCAATCTGGACTTAGGCTCTATTCTGTTGTGACCGTTTTATCAATCTTTTGCTAAAACCTCTCTCTGTTAATCTTACGGCTAGTTCTTTACTTTTGTTTTGTAAACTTTTTCATTAGAGCAATTTCTTTTTAGTCTCAGAAATTCCCCTTTGGGAATGTTCCCCTATGGTTGGGAGGAAAGTGAACTGGTTTGATACAGTAGTTATTCGTTGCTGTCTCTTTTCTGTGGCTATCATGCCATCTTCCAATTTATAGATGTTCAAGACAAGGAATGGTATTCTGTCCCTGCTGAACGTATGGGTCAGTTCAATGTTCAGGTGGTTGGTGTTGAGAATTCCAGTTAATTCTAAGAGTATTTGATGCTTTTCTTCCCAAATGATTATATCATCAATGTATTGTAACCAGCTCACAATGTGTATAGTATATGTTTCATTTATTTCATTGAACACCTTCTCCTTTTCCCACCAACCTAGAAATAGACTGGCATAAGTGGGGGCACAAGCTGCTCCCACCACCGTACCCTTAGTTTGGAGGTACAATTGATCACCAAAAGTGAAGTAGTTCTTGTTTATGATAAATCCTAGAAGATCCAGGAGGAAGTCATAGAAGTCACTTCTCCCTTCCATGTTCAAAAAATGTTTGGTACAGTACATAGATTCAATTCCTTTCTTATGGTCTGCTAGTGTATAGAGCTTTGACGTCCAAGGTCACCAAAATCATCTCATTTGATTCCATTGAATTTCCTTAGGACATATGAGGTGTCCTTAAGATATGAAGGTAATATAGAAATAATATAGAGTGTAATGCGGACCAAACATCTACAGCCCAATTCACTGTTCACGATTGGTGGACATCAGTGATTGGTGATCCGTCAGGGAATTGGCAAAACTCAGCATGATAAAAATACCTTACATGTTGGATGTCCCTAATCCCCCGATGCAGGCCAGTCTGTTATACTCAAGGAGAGATGTATCAAACCTTGGAGAGAGATAAAGTACTAACCAAGCAGCTACTAAGTGCCATTTTACAGAAGCTGATTGGCTGGTACTATATAACTCTCCACTTTTTCTCTCCCCAAGCTTTGATACATCTCACATCCAGTCTTGTTTGATTACTGTTTTGTTCCCAATACTAACGCACAATGGAATGTGATAGCGCTATCTATATTGGTAAATGTGAATGATTATAATATTACATCACCTATAGAAAAACATTTTCTACAGGAGAATCATAAAGCTGGGCAGCTGAGGTTTAGAGTGATGGAACAAGCAATGACCTCCAGCGTGGAGGGGATCATTTCCCTCACCTTCTATAGAGGGAAGTGTGTTGGGTTTATAAGGGGATGCTTGGAGAAGATCTTTCTGTGCATCTGATTAAACTCATCTATATGTTTAGTAGCTGTTGAGGTTTATTATAATCCTGAGACTGTACTTTTTTTATTCCTACTCAGGGGAGATTATCCCCTGGCAAGTTTTAGGGCATGGGCATAGTTTATAAGTATTTTATGTCGCTTGTTTATATCTTATTTGTTTCTGCAGAACTTTTGATAAATAATTTATTTGTGGTTGTTTTTTTTCCTAAGCCTTACTGCATTAAGACACATCTCCAAGCATCAAGTGATAAACTTTGGGGGTAATTCAGATCTGATCGTAGATGTGCTAAATTTAGCACATCTACGATCAGTTTCTCAGACATGCGGGGGGACGCCCAGCACAGGGCTAGTCCGTCCCGCATGTCTGGCTCTGCCCCACCCCCCATTCCCCCCACACGGGTGCAAAAGCATCACACAGTGGCGATGCTTTTGCATCCAGCGAGTATCTCCCTGCCCAGCCTTTCTGCGCTGGCAGGTGACTACCCACCGCGTTCCAGATCGCAGCAACTACGTGTGACGTCACGCAGCCACTGCAGCCTGCCCCCGCAACGGGCCAGACATGCCTGCATTGTCCGGACCGCACCGCGCCAACGGCGTACTGACGCCATTGGCACGCCCTCTCCTGCCCCCCTCAGTCAGGCAGAGGCAATCGCAGCCCTGAGATGCTTTTAGCATCTCACTGGGCTCCCGGGGTGCGTGGGCGCACTCCGCAAAGGGCTTTAGACTGCGATTGCCGATGCAGCGATCCAGTCTGAATGAGGCCCTTTATTTGTATAAATAGCATCTTCTTAGTTTGCTCATCCTTCCTGACTTTTATATCTGTTTATTACATCAGGACTGGCATCTGTAATTGCTCAGCCTTTTGCTTTGTGGCATTGCAAAGTACTTTACTTTTTTTTTTTAATCACTGATTTCTGCCACATCGCACTGCATTTGCATATGTCCGCTCGTAAGGAGGATAACATAGTGACAGGGAAACACAGGAAATATGGGCAGATTATTGAGAATGCACACACACTGCTTGATATCGGTAGATTTTTGGTTTGGGATGACCTGATCGGAAAATCGATCATTCGTGTGTGTGGGCAAGATTTCTCAGAATTATTAGCGGAACACTGAAACCACTATACCATAACTTTGGCCATTCTCCCAATTATTGGTAAATCGGGCCAATCATTGTATAGTGTGTACTTGGCTTAATGCTGCTGGTAAGAAGCGCCTTCAGAAGGTGCGGCCGTGCATGTGCAAGTGATTACTAGCGGAGAGGGATTCATCAGATCCTTCTGCCAAAAATTATACACTGCAATTGCTACCACCACCTAAAGGTAAGCTAAACTTTTCATAGCTTGGTAAATAGGGTCAGACCACAGTCCTTATTGGTTTACACTAAACATTGGCCTCCACTGATGTCTGCACATGTGGAGATCCCTCTCAGGGGAATTTTGCGGAAAGAAGCCCAAAGGCTTCTATAGGCAACGCTATATATTGATGACGGTGCATATCCGGTATAAGCTGGGGATTGCGGCAAATCTCAGAAAAGGGCAGTTTTTGAAGTTTGACCACATTTTACCCTTAGTACATCCCACCCTGAAAGTCTAACCTCTGAGATTGCTTCTGTCAAAGTCGAAAAATATCCTGATGCATATGCCTTGTACTAACCCCTCATGCACATGCCCGCTGCTCGTACACTCAGTCTGCCGTGCGTGCACATATCCGCAATTTGCGTAAGATCGCTCCGGCGATCACGCGCGTGGTATGCGCATTTACGGTAGAGTTTGTGAGCGTGTAGCGTGCGACTCGATCGTAGCATATTTAACCCAAATAGTGTGTTTTGTAGTAAATATTCCCCTAGACAATGTCAGCAAGTATGTTTAGTTTAAACTGTTCCTGGACAGAGAGATTCCTCTTTACATGATAGGAAGGGTCAGACAAAGGTTGAAAGGTGGTGTTTAGTATCCAGCTGTAGGGTATTTTAAAAGTAACATTCCGATGCTAGTTAGGAAAGGATCGCTCGCTCCTGCGTATAGTTATGTACAAATGTAGTTTATGAACATTAACTGTATTTGCTGTAATTTACACATGCGGCGGGAATCCTGAGGATACCTCCCACCAGAGCAGTTGGAGAAAGACACAGCCCACCTGTTCAAATCCACCTATGACCTTTGCTATAATGTGGAGACACATTCCTGTGTCCAATGAACAATGAGATTATAGGGACCATTGTATTGTGAATGTATGTTGTGTATATAAAGACCACCATTGCCTGGCCAGTCACTCACTCTCTCTGAAGGCTTTCTCTCTGAATGCTGAGGGCTGGATCCAGGACGTGCTTGCGAATCATCCCCACGTATGTATATTTCTCTGTAGCCATTTTGTTATCCATTTTGTTCGCCATTTGTTCCCATTGTGTTCTCATTCCGTTTGCTCTTGTTTGCGATTGTTCACTATTGTATGTATTATTCTCTGTTATTCTGTTTAGATTTAAATGTTAGTTTGTAGTGTATAACTTGTATTGTGTTTCCCTTTTTCTCTAAACCATCCACGGCGGTGTTAGAGCTGCTGTGGTTTTTAAATCCAAACCAGGTCTTGTGTTTTCACTGTTTACTGCAAAGGGCTTTTTCTTAGCGTCTCAATTGCTCAAACAGCATACACCTTGTTAAGGTTTCTAATCGTTACATCATTACAGTACTTGGTTATTAAGGTTTAGAGTATAAGTATATTCTCACTGTGTTTTATTAGCAAGGTTTAAAAGGTTATCCACTGTGTGTGCGCCCGCTGTGTGTAATCCGTACACTCAGCGCAGCGTGTGTATGCCAAGTGCGTACCACGTGCGGGACTCTGTACGCAAATAGCGTACAAAGTGCGTAGCACGTGCACGTGGTCTAGCGTCCATAGCGGTTCCACGGTAATAGTGTATAGCTTTATGTTTAAAGGTAATATTTGACATTATCACTTCTCTCTCTCTCTCTCTAAGCAATATATACCCTAATGGCGGCCTAACCCTATCTACAAGGCAGAGGCGTAGCTAGGGTTTTTGGAGCCCAGGGCAAGATCAATAATGGCGCCCACCCCCCTCCCCCCCCATAAAAAAATACAAATAACAAAAAATAAATAAAAAATACAAAAGGAAAGTATGTGCAGACGCCACCGGTGTCACTGTATATAAAGATGTCAGGGTGTGTATGTATAGATGTAGGTGCAATGGTGGAGGTTGAATTTTTGAAGGTGGAATGAAAGAGTGAAGATAGCAATTATGCGCGCGCCAAAGGCGCGCGCACTCCGGAAAAGGGGCGTGGTCACTCAAAAGGGGCGTGTCCTTCAGTGTAGTAGGACCCTTTATACTATCTAGTACTGGTGCCCCTTTCACATTATAGCACACGGTATGAGCCGAAATTCACATTACCCCACACGGTATGAGCCGAAATTCACATTATAGCACACAGTATGAGACGAAATTCACATTACCCCACATGGCATGAGCCGAAATTCACATTATAGCACATGGTATGAGCCGTAATTCACATTACCCCACACGGTATGAGCCGAAATTCACATTACCCCACACGGTATGAGCCGAAATTCACATTACCCCACATGGTATGAGCCGAAATTCACATTACCCCACATGGTATGAGCCGAAATTTACATTACCCCACACGGTATGAGCCGAAATTCACATTATAGCACACGGTATGAGCCAAAATTCACGTTACAGCACATGGTATGAGCCAAAATTCACATTATAGAGTGAGGGGATCCTATCCCCTTAATTAACTAATCCTGCGGGGCACTGTGGTGAGGGGAGCCTACCCCCTTAATAGACTAATTGCAGAGTTTAGCAGCGGAAGGGCTGCAGCGGTTTCTCACCCCAAGCTGCGGCGCTTCTGCCACCTCCGACACTCCACATCTTCGGCGTCACCCGGGATGCAGAGCACCGCACCGGGGATGCACCCTTTTCAGTGTGGTCTGCTGCGCTCCAAAGGGGTTCTTCTCTCCTGCTGCAGGATCCCGATGTGCGCCGTCCTCCCCGCTGTTCCTGCCACGGTAAGCATTAGTATCGTTTACCGCAGAGGCCATTTACTGAGGCATATGTGTTAAACCTCGGGAACTGAGATGACCTTCTCACCATACAGCTGTGTGGCCGAGCCGGGCGGTGGGGACAACCAGCAGCATGCCGGATTTCAGCAGCCGAGGGTGCGGGCTGTACATACTTGAGGCAGCTGGATATTCAACAGTGCTGAAAGCCTCCGGAGCCCACACCCCCGAAGCTGCAGTACACCGGCAGAGGATACCCATCCCCCGAACCCTGCGTAGCCCAAAGCCGGAGATCGGCAGCATGTTGAATGCTGAAGCAGTAGCCGCTTGTTGCCGGTCAACATGCTGCCGATCTCCGGCTTTGGGCTCCGCACGTGCCTTACAGTCCGCACCCTCGGCTGCTGATATCCGCAATGCTGCCCCTGCTGCTGACTTTCCACCTGCCCGGCTCGCCCACCCAGCTGGATGGTGAGTGAGAAGGGCATCTCAGTGCCCGTGGTTTAATACATATCCCTCTTCGGTAAATGGCCATTAGTACATCCTGCCCACACACACAGACTGCTCCACCCCCTTACTTACACACACACGCTGTAGATTACACACACACAGACTGGCCTCCCCCAAACCCCACACACACCCACTTAGACTACACACACATTCTCATACTTTCCCCTCCCCCACACACACTGGACTGCAAAAATGTACACACACTCACACTGTCCCACACACACACACAATTAACACACACTCACACTGCCCCACACACACACAATTAACACACACGCACACTGTCCCACACACCAGTGGCATGCGGTGAGGTCAGTGGCTGGTGAGGCACTACAGCCATAATGTCCACCGAATCTGCCGATGACCCCTACCGCCACCAAGCCAATGCCCGCCACTGCCTCCGAGCCGATGCCCGCTGCCACCACCAATGGCTTACAAACCCGCCCACCATCAACTGGCCCAGCCCTCCACCACTAATTTGCATCTCAGTCCGTTGCCGCCAATGCCCGCTGCCTGCCTGCTCATCATACTTGTGATATATTGTAAATTTTTATAGAAAAAAATAATAATTAGTGGGGGACTGGGAAGGGAGTGGGAAGAGGACATGAATGCAATTTTGTTGTCCAGGGCTTCCATTATCTTAATGGAGAAGGGTCTGAATGAGTTAAAAACTGTAAAAAAAAATGCGTGAGGTCCCCCCTCCTAAGTATAACCAGCCTCGGGCTCTTTGAGCCGGTCCTGGTTGTTTAAACACTGGGAAAAAATTGGACAGGGGTTCCCCGTATTTAGACAACCAGCACCGGGCTCTTAGTCCGGTCCTGGTTCCAAAAATACGGGGGACAAAAGATGTATGGGTCCCCCGTATTTTTAAAACCAGCACCGGGCTCCACTAGCCAGGGACATAATGCCACAGCCGGGGGACACATTTATGTAGGTCCCTGCGGCCGTGGCATTACCCCCCCAACTAGTCACCACTGGCCGGGGTTCCCTGGAGGAGTGAGGTCCCCTTAAATCAAGGGGACACCCCCCCCCCCCCCTCCAGGCACCCAAGGGCCAGGGGTGAAGCCCGAGGCTGTCCCCCGCATCCGTGGCCGGTGGATGGGAGGCTGATAGCCATGTAATAAAAAAAAAAGAATATTGTCTTTTGTTGTGGAACTACAAGGCCCAGCAAGCCTCCCCCGCTTGCTGGTACTTGGAGAACCTCAAGTACCAGCATGCGGGGAAATAACGGGCCCGCTGGTACCTATAGTTCTACAACAGAAAAAATACCCAAATAAAAACACAACACACACCGTGACAGTCAAAATTTATTAAAACACACTTACACACTCACACATACTAACCCATATCCCACGCCGGTCACGTCCACTTGTCCAGTAGAATCCAATAGGGGCACCTGTAAAAATTAAAATTATACTTACAAACTTCAATCCACAGGAGGAGAGAGAGAGAGGGGGAGGGGGGGGAGAGACTAACCTGCTGCTGCTGGGGAGAGCCGGGACACACTGCAGGACCACGCCGGGAGGACGGAGCCGACGGAGGAGGGGGATAGCCGCACAACACTGCTCCTGTCAGTGCGGAGGAGGACAGGGGGGGTGGGGGCGCACACTGCAGACGCCAATCACCGCCGGGACAATTAACACACTCACACTGTCCCACACACACACAATAAACACACATGCACACTGTCCCACACACACTCTCACTGTCCCACACACACACACACACACACACACACACACACACACACACAATAAACACACACGCACACTGTCCCACACACACACAATAAACACACATGCACACTGTCCCACACACACTCTCACTGTCCCACACACACACACACACACACACACACACACACACACACACACACAATAAACACACACGCACACTGTCCCACACACACACACAATTAACACACACTCACACTGTCCCACACACACACAATTAACACACTCACTCAATTAACACACACTCACACACACACACACACACACACACAATTAACACACACACACTGTCCCGCACCCCCCTCCCCTCTCCTCCCCTCTCCCCCCCTCTCCCGACAGAAAACTATAAACATCTTTAAAATATGTAAAGCCCGCTCACCTGTTTGACAGCTCACCGCGGCAGCGCACGCGCGCGTACCTCCGAGGTCGCGATCGCGTGCACTGTACGATGTGCAGGGAGGAGGGGGGGTAGGAGGAGGGGAGGCTCCTGGCTGCCGCTGCGTGTCCAGTGTGACAGGCACAGCAGCCGGGGAGACAGGGAGAGCGCCGCAGGTAGCGCCGGCGGAATCCCTGTCGCATGGGGCGAGCGGGCCGTGCCGGTGGCGCCCCCTTCTGTTAGGGCTTCCACGGCGCCCAGGGCACGTGCCCTGCTCGCCCCGTGCTAGATACGCCTCTGCTACAAGGATTTATCAAGCGATTTGTTTATTGAAAAATCTCTACACAGGACACGCGGACAACGTCTAAGGCAGGGCTGGCCAAACCGGTCCTCGAGATCTACCAACAGTTCATGTTTTCCAGGCCTCCTGGAGATCTGTAGAATAGTCAGTTAGAAATGAATGCAGCACATCTTAATTAGTAATGACTACACCTGTGCATAAACTAGCTGGTCTGGAAAATGTGTACTGTTGGTAGATCTCAAGGACTGGTTTGGCCAGCTCTGGTCTAAGGTTAGAGGAGAGAACATTTCATACCCAATGAAGGAAAGGGTTCTTCACAGTAAGGGCAGTAAGGATTTGGAATTCCCTGCCAGAGAAGGTAGTAATGATGGACTCAGTCAATATATTTAAAAATGGATTAGATAAATTCCTAACTGAAAGAAATATCCAAGGATATAGTATATAAAGAGAGTATTTTTTTTTTAGAAAAAGCATGAAATATAGTTTTTAGTTAGATTTAAAAACATAACTTCATCTCGGTCATTATAGTTAAACTATAGTTACATATAGATTAGTGTAAGAACTATAATACAGGTTGAACTCGATGGACATTTTGTCTTTTTTTTAAACCTCATTAACTATGTTACAGCCTAACCATAAACCTAAAGCTAAACCTGTAATGTTGACATAATGACCATATCCATATTCTGAATGTTGACTACATGCCAACAGACCTTAGTGGATTATTATTATATAGATTAACTACCATTATTAGCTTGTACTTATGCAGTAAGGTGCTATACTGTATATTATTTACAGAGAATGTTTAATCATTCACACCAACCCTTGTCCCAATGATGCAAATAGATTAGGGTCAACTTCACCTGAAGTCAATTTACCTTCCAGTATGTTTTTGGACTGTGAGTGTAAAAATCTGGAGGGCCTGGTGGAAACACATGCAAACTCCACACATATAGGGCATTGGTCAGGATAGAACCCATGCCCCTTGCTCTGTAAGGCAGCAATACTAATCACTGTGCCACTGGGACTCCCAGTAATGTAAGAAGTAGCCGATTATGGTGCAAGCATAGATTAGTCAAACTGTCATTTCTATTGTGGAACCATCAGGGGCATCAACGCTTGGAGAGTAATAAAGTGTAGAGAGATAATGTACCAGCCAATCAGCTCCTAACTGCCATGCTACGGTCTATGATTGAAAACTGACAACTATGAGATGGTTGGTTGGTAGTTTATCTCTCCCACGTTATCTCTCTCCAAGGGTGGGATGTCCTAAAGGGAAAATGTTGTAAAAACCCCATTTTCGGGGTTTTTACCGCATTTTCATATGTACTAACCCCTGGCCGCCGCGTTTTTGCTGCTGATGGTATCGCCATCTTTTGATGGCAATACCCTATAGAAGCTTATGGGCTTCTTACCACCGGCCGCCACTGACGCTGACCCCCCTTCCCCCGGCATACCTCTGTCCAGGCAGCCCTGGTCCCAGAAGCTAAACTCCTCCCGGCCAAGGAGGAGAGGAAGAGCCCAGGGACGTGACGGAGACCTTCTCACAGGTATCGCGGGGGACCTCCGTCACCGCACTGCAATGTTAATCGCATATGTTATTAGCATCGCTGCGGTGGCGGCGAGGGGCGGCAATGTATTTTAATACTTCCCGACCCAAGTATTGATGCATATGAACCTTAATCTGGTAAATATTGAAATAATAAGATTTTACTTACCGATAAATCTATTTCTCATAGTCCGTAGTGGATGCTGGGACTCCGTAAGGACCATGGGGAATAGCGGCTCCGCAGGAGACAGGGCACAAGAATAAAAGCTTTAGGATCAGGTGGTGTGCACTGGCTCCTCCCCCTATGACCCTCCTCCAAGCCTCAGTTAGGATACTGTGCCCGGACGAGCGTACATAATAAGGAAGGATATTGAATCCCGGGTAAGACTCATACCAGCCACACCAATCACCCGTACAACTCGTGATCTGAACCCAGTTAACAGTATGATAACAACGAAGGAGCCTCTGAAAGGATGGCTCACAACAACAATAACCCGATTTTGTTAACAATAACTATGTACAAGTATTGCAGACATCCGCACTTGGGATGGGCGCCCAGCATCCACTACGGACTATGAGAAATAGATTTATCGGTAAGTAAAATCTTATTTTCTCTGACGTCCTAGTGGATGCTGGGACTCCGTAAGGACCATGGGGATTATACCAAAGCTCCCAAACGGGCGGGAGAGTGCGGATGACTCTGCAGCACCGAATGAGAGAACTCCAGGTCCTCCTCAGCCAGGGTATCAAATTTGTAGAATTTAGCAAACGTGTTTGCCCCTGACCAAGTAGCTGCTCGGCAAAGTTGTAAAGCCGAGACCCCTCGGGCAGCCGCCCAAGATGAGCCCACTTTCCTTGTGGAATGGGCTTTTACCGATTTAGGCTGTGGCAGGCCTGCCACAGAATGTGCAAGTTGAATTGTACTACAAATCCAACGAGCAATAGTCTGCTTAGAAGCAGGAGCACCCAGCTTGTTGGGTGCATACAGGATAAACAGCGAGTCAGACTTTCTGACTCCAGCCGTCCTGGAAACATATATTTTCAGGGCCCTGACAACGTCAAGTAACTTGGAGTCCTCCAAGTCCCTAGTAGCCGCAGGCACCACAATAGGTTGGTTCAT
Organism: Pseudophryne corroboree; assembly: GCF_028390025.1. Classification (NCBI taxonomy): domain Eukaryota; kingdom Metazoa; phylum Chordata; class Amphibia; order Anura; family Myobatrachidae; genus Pseudophryne; species Pseudophryne corroboree. The sequence goes on along the minus strand of NC_086450.1, from coordinate 62,627,923 downwards.
GTGAAAAGCAGAAACCACCTTAGGGAGAAATTGAGGACGAGTCCTCAATTCTGCCCTGTCAGAATGAAAAATTAAGTAAGGGCTTTTATATGATAAAGCCGCCAATTCTGACACACGCCTGGCTGAAGCCAGGGCTAACAGCATCGTCACCTTCCATGTGAGATATTTTAAGTCTACAGTGGTGAGTGGTTCAAACCAATGTGACTTAAGGAACCTCAAAACAACATTGAGATCCCAAGGTGCCACTGGAGGCACAAAAGGAGGTTGTATATGCAGTACCCCTTTTACAAATGTCTGAACTTCAGGTACTGAAGCCAGTTCTTTCTGGAAGAAAATCGACAGGGCCGAAATTTGAACCTTAATGGACCCTAATTTTAGGCCCATAGACAGTCCTGTTTGCAGGAAATGGAGGAAACGACCCAGTTGAAATTCCTCTGTAGGGGCCTTTTTGGCCTCACACCACGCAACATATTTTCGCCAAATGCGGTGATAATGTTTTGCGGTTACATCCTTCCTGGCTTTGTCCAGGGTAGGGATGACTTCATCTGGAATGCCTTTTTCCTTCAGGATCCGGCGTTCAACCGCCATGCCGTCAAACGCAGCCGCGGTAAGTCTTGGAACAGACAAGGCCCCTGCTGGAGCAGGTCCTTTCTTAGAGGTAGAGGCCACGGGTCTTCCGTGAGCATCTCCTGAAGTTCCGGGTACCAAGTCCTTCTTGGCCAATCCGGAACCACGAGTATCGTTCTTACTCCTCTCCTTCTTATGATTCTCAGTACTTTTGGTATGAGAGGCAGAGGAGGGAACACATACACTGACTGGTACACCCACGGTGTCACCAGAGCGTCCACCGCTATTGCCTGAGGGTCCCTTGACCTGGCGCAATATCTGTCTAATTTTTTGTTTAGACGTGACGCCATCATGTCCACCTTTGGTTTTTCCCAACGGCTTACAATCAGGTGGAAGACTTCTGGGTGAAGTCCCCACTCTCCCGGGTGAAGGTCGTGTCTGCTGAGGAAGTCTGCTTCCCAGTTGTCCACTCCCGGAATGAACACTGCTGACAGAGCTATCACATGATTTTCCGCCCAGCGAAGAATCCTTGCAGCCTCTGCCATTGCCCTCCTGCTTCTCGTGCCGCCCTGTCTGTTTACGTGGGCGACTGACGTGATGTTGTCCGATTGGATCAATACCGCCTGACCCTGAAGCAGGGGTTTCGCTTGACTTAGGGCATTGTAAATGGCCCGTAGTTCCAGAATGTTTATATGAAGAGATGTTTCCATGCTTGACCACAAGCCCTGGAAGTTTTTTCCCTGTGTGACTGCTCCCCAGCCTCTCAGGCTTGCATCCGTGGTCACCAGGATCCAATCCTGAATGCCGAATCTGCGGCCCTCTAGAAGATGAGCACTCTGCAACCACCACAGGAGAGACACCCTTGTCTTTGGTGACAGGGTTATCCGCTGCTGCATCTGAAGATGCGAACCGGACCATTTGTCCAGTAGATCCCACTGAAACGTTCTTGCATGGAATCTTCCGAATGGAATTGCTTCGTAAGAAGCCACCATTTTTCCCAGGACCCTCGTGCACTGATGCACTGACACCTGGGCTGGTTTTAGGAGGTTCCTGACTAGCTCGGATAACTCCTTGGCCTTCTCCTCCGGGAGAAAAACCTTCTTCTGGACTGTGTCCAGAATCATTCCTAGGAACAGAAGACGTGTCGTTGGAATCAGCTGCGATTTTGGAATATTTAGGATCCACCCGTGCTGACGTAACACTATCTGAGATAGTGCTACTCCGACTTCTAACTGTTCCCTGGACCTTGCCCTTATCAGGAGATCGTCCAAGTAAGGGATAATTAATACGCCTTTTCTTCGAAGAAGAATCATCATTTCGGCCATTACCTTGGTAAAGACCCGAGGTGCCGTGGACAACCCAAACGGCAGCGTCTGAAACTGATAATGACAGTCTTGTACTACAAACCTGAGATACCCTTGGTGAGAAGGGTAGATTGGGACGTGGAGATAAGCATCTTTGATGTCCAGAGACACCATATAGTCCCCTTCTTCCAGGTTCGCTATCACCGCTCTGAGTGATTCCATCTTGAATTTGAACCTTTTTATGTAAGTGTTCAAGGATTTCAGATTTAAAATTGGTCTCACCGAGCCGTCCGGCTTCGGTACCACAAACAGCGTGGAATAATACCCCTTTCCTTGTTGTAGGAGGGGTACCTTGATTATCACCTGCTGGGAATACAGCTTGTGAATGGCTTCCAGAGCTGCCTCCCTGTCGGAGGGAGACTTTGGCAGAGCAGACTTCAGGAACCGGCGAGGGGGAAACGCCTCGAATTCCAGTTTGTACCCCTGCGATACTACCTGTAGAATCCAGGGATCCACTTGCGAGTGAGCCCACTGCGCGTTGAAATTCTTGAGACGGGCCCCCACCAAGCCTGAGTCTGCTTGTAAAGCCCCAGCGTCATGCTGAAGACTTGGCAGAAGCAGGGGAAGGCTTCTGATCCTGGGAAGCGGCTGCATGGTGCAGTCTTTTTCCCCTTCCTCTGCCCCGGGGCAGAAAGGAATGGCCTTTTGCTCGCTTGTATTTATGGGAACGAAAGGACTGAGTTTGAAAAGACGGTGTCTTTTTCTGTTGATGTGAAGTGACCTGGGGTAAGAAGGTGGACTTTCCAGCCGTTGCCGTGGCCACCAGGTCCGAAAGACCAGCCCCAAATAACTCCTCCCCTTTATACGGCAATACTTCCATATGTCGTTTTGAATCCGCATCCCCTGACCACTGACGCGTCCATAACGTTCTTCTGGCAGAGATGGACATAGCACTTACTCTTGATGCCAGGGTGCAAATATCCCTCTGTGCATCACGCATATATAGTAATGCATCCTTCAAATGCTCTATAGTTAACAATATATTGTCCCTATCCAGGGTATCAATATTTTCAGTCAGGGAATCCGACCACGCGACTCCAGCACTGCACATCCAGGCTGAAGCGATTGCTGGTCGCAGTATAACACCAGTATGTGTGTATATACTTTTTAGGATATTTTCCAGCCTTCTATCAGCTGGTTCTTTGAGGGTGGCCGTATCAGGAGACGGTAACGCTACTTGTTTAGATAAACGTGTGAGCGCCTTATCTACCCTAGGGGGTGTTTCCCAACGTGTCCTAACCTCTGATGGGAAAGGATATAGTGCCAATAATTTATTAGAAATTTGCAGTTTTTTGTCGGGAGAAACCCACGCTTTATCACATACCTCATTCAATTCATCTGACTCAGGAAAAACTATTGGTAGTTTTTTCACCCCCCACATAATACCCTTCTTAGTGGTATTTGTAGTGTCAGAAATGTGCAATGCTTCCTTCATTGCCGTGATCATGTAACGTGTGGCCCTACTGGACATTACGTTCGACTCATCACCGTCGACACTAGACTCCGTATCTGTGTCTGGGTCTGTGTCGACCCACTGAGGTAACGGGCGTTTTAGGGCCCCTGACGGTGTCTGAGACGCCTGGACAGGCACTAATTGATTTGCCGGCTGTCTCATGTCGTCAACAGTTTTTTGCAAAGTGTTGACATTATCACTTAATTGTTTGAACACGATCATCCAGTCAGGTGTCGACTCCCTAGGGGGTGACATCACTAACGCAGGCAATTGCTCCGCCTCCACATCATTTTCCTCCTCATACATGTTGACACACACGTACCGACACACAGCACACACACCGGGAATGCTCTGATAGAGGACAGGACCCCACGAGCCCTTTGGAGAGACAGAGGGAGAGTCTGCCAGCACACACCCAGCGCTATATATATATACAGGGATAACCTTATATAAGTGTTATTCCCTTATAGCTGCTGTTTATATTGGCCCTCATTCCGAGTTGTTCGCTCGGTATTTTTCATCGCATCGCAGTGAAAATCCGCTTAGTACGCATGCGCAATGTTCGCACTGCGACTGCGCCAAGTAACTTTACTATGATGAAAGTATTTTTACTCACGGCTTTTTCTTCGCTCCGGCGATCGTAATGTGATTGACAGGAAATGGGTGTTACTGGGCGGAAACACGGCGTTTCAGGGGCGTGTGGCTGAAAACGCTACCGTTTCCGGAAAAAACGCAGGAGTGGCCGGGGAAACGGTGGGAGTGCCTGGGCGAACGCTGGGTGTGTTTGTGACGTCAACCAGGAACGACAAGCACTGAAATGATCGCACAGGCAGAGTAAGTCTGGAGCTACTCTGAAACTGCTAAGTAGTTAGTAATCGCAATATTGCGAATACATCGGTCGCAATTTTAAGAAGCTAAGATTCACTCCCAGTAGGCGGCGGCTTAGCGTGTGTAACTCTGCTAAATTTGCCTTGCGACCGATCAACTCGGAATGAGGGCCATTGTCATTTGCTGCCAATAGTGCCCCCCCTTCTCTTTTTTACCCTGATTCTGAAGCAGGACTGCAGGGGAGAGTCAGGGAGCCGTCCTTCCAGCGGAACTGTGAGGGAAAATGGCGCTTGTGTGCTGAGGAGATAGGCTCCGCCCCTTCACGACGTCCTTATCTCCCGCTTTTTTGTGTAAAAATGGCAGGGGTTAAAATACATCCATATAGCCCAGGAGCTATATGTGATGTATTCTTTTGCCACCTAAGGTATTATCATTTATATTGCGTCTCAGGGCGCTCCCCCCCAAGCGCCCTGCACCCTCAGTGACCGGAGTGTGAAGTGTGCTGAGAGCAATGGCGCACAGCTGCGGTGCTGTGCGCTACCTTAGTCTGAAGACAGGATTGTCTTCTGCCGCCGATTTCACCGGACCTCTTCGTCTCTTCTGGCTCTGTAAGGGGGACGGCGGCGCGGCTCCGGTGACCCATCCAGGCTGTACCTGTGATCGTCCCTCTGGAGCTAATGTCCAGTAGCCTAAGAAGCCCAATCCACTCTGCACGCAGGTGAGTTCGCTTCTTCTCCCCTTAGTCCCACGATGCAGTGAGCCTGTTGCCAGCAGGACTCACTGAAAATAAAAAAACCTAAATTAAACTTTTATTCTAAGCAGCTCAGGAGAGCCACCTAGCCTGCACCCTTCTCGTTCGGGCACAAAAATCTAACTGAGGCTTGGAGGAGGGTCATAGGGGGAGGAGCCAGTGCACACCACCTGATCCTAAAGCTTTTATTCTTGTGCCCTGTCTCCTGCGGAGCCGCTATTCCCCATGGTCCTTACGGAGTCCCAGCATCCACTAGGACGTCAGAGAAATGTATATTAAAAACTTAATTCAATAAGAATACCATTGTGTAAAGCTGTATTGAAAGTATGCTGTACAGGGCAACCTCGCACACTGGACATACCCTAAAAAGCTTAGCTTGTAGCTAAATCACTTGTATACTGTTAAACTTAGAGGGAACAGTACCCAAGTACTATGGAGTATCATCACCAACTAGTTCAAGTAAGCTCTTCCACATGACGGCTGTGTGAGAGATATAGGGGGTCATTCCGAGTTGTTCGCTCGTTGTTATTTTTTTTTCGCAACGGAGCGATTAGTCGCTAATGCGCATGCGCAATGTCCACAGTGCGACTGCGCCAAGTAAATTTGCTATGCAGTTAGGTATTTTACTCACGGCATTACGAGGTTTTTTCTTCGTTCTGGTGATCGTAATGTGATTGACAGGAAGTGGGTGTTTCTGGGCGGAAACTGGCCGTTTTATGGGTGTGTGCGAAAAAACGCTACCGTTTCTGGGAAAAACGCGGGAGTGGCTGGAGAAACGGGGGAGTGTCTGGGCGAACGCTGGGTGTGTTTGTGACGTCAAACCAGGAACGAAACTGACTGAACTGATCGCAGTTGCCGAGTAAGTCTGGAGCTACTCAGAAACTGCTAAGAAGTGTCTATTCGCAAATCTGCTAATCTTTCGTTTGCAATTTTGATAAGCTAAGATTCACTCCCAGTAGGCGGCGGCTTAGCGTGTGCAAAGCTGCTAAAAGCAGCTTGCGAGCGAACAACTCGGAATGACCCCCATACAGTAGTACCGTAAACCAGGCAATCAGTTTTATGTATTTCCATGTATAACTCATGGGAGTGTCTCCCTGTGTGTGTTGTTGCTTTGTGTGTCACAGCCTGGTGCTTTATCACACAGACAATATGATCTGCATTCAGGTTTAGTCTAGATACACATACAGTATGTCATTAGTGTACAGTATTAGGGCAAGCTCTCTTGTAGACTCATATTTCTGCTTGATCATGTCTCTTGATTCTAAATGTCAGGTAGAGCAGTGACGTGCAGTGAGGTCAGTGCCTGGGGAGGCACACATGGAGGTGGGTCTCACCATCCCCTGCCACACTGCACCCACCTACACTGACACCCCCTGCTGCACTGCACCCACCTGCACTGACAACCCTGCTGTACTGCACCCACCTGCACTGACAAACCCTGCTGCACTGCACCCACCTGCACCGCCGCCTCCTGCCACACTGCACCCACCTGCACCGCCTCCCCTTTCCACACTGCACCCAAATGCACTGCCAACCCCTGCCACACTACACCACCACCTCTTGCCACACTACACCCACCTGCACTGACACCCCCTGCCACTCTGCACCCACTTGCACCGCCATCCCCTGCCACACTGTGCCCACCTGCACTGCCACCTCCTGCCACAACGCACCGCACACATAACACACATAAGTAGTTGACACCCAGCCGGGAAATACGCCCCTGCCACAATATACAGCAGCGTCGGCAGCCCTCCTCTCTGCCCCCTCCCCCAGCAGCGGCTCTTTCCCCCACAGCAGCCAGCAACCCTTCTCCCCCCTCTCTGCCCCCCTGCAGCAGCCGGCAACCCCCCTCTCTGCCCCCCCCCTGCAGCAGCCAGCAACCCCCTACCTCTGCAGCAGCCGGCAACTCTTCTCTCTCTCCCCCCTGCAGCAGCCGGCAACCCTCCTCTCTCCCCCAGCAGTGGCTCTTTCTCCCACAGCAGCCGGCAACCCTTCTCTCTGTCCCCCCCCCCCCCCCCCCCCCCAGCCCCCGGCAACTCCCCTCTCTCCCCCCTGCAGCAGCCGGCAACCCTTCTCCCTCTCCTTCCCTGCAGCAGCCGGCAACCCCCTCTTTTCCCCCCCTGCAGCAGCCGGCAACCATTCTCCTTCTACCACCTGCAGAGGCCGGCAAGCCCCTCTCTCCCCCCTGCAGCAGCCAGCAACCCTTCTCCCTCTCCCCCCTACAGAGGCCGGCAACCCCCTCTCTCCCCCAGCAGCAGCCGGCAACCCTCCTCTCTCCCCCAGCAGCGCCTCTTTCCCCCACAGCAGCCGGCAATCCTTCTCTCCGCCCCCCCCCCCCAACCTGCAGCAGCCGGCAACTCCCCTCTCTCCCCCCTGCAGCAGTCGGCAACCCTCCCTCTCCCCCCTGCAGCAGCCGGCAACCATTCTCCCTCTCCCCCCTGCAGAGGCCAGCAACCCCCTCTCTCCCCCCCTGCAGCATCCGGCAACCCTTCTCCCTTTCCTCCCTGCAGCAGCCGGCAATCCTTTCTCTCCCCCAGCAGCGGCTCTTTCCCCCACAGCAGCCGGCAACCCTTCCCTCTGTCCCCTCCCCAACCCGCAGCAGCCGGCAACTCCCCTCTCTCCCCCCTGCAGCAGCCGGCAACCCTTCTCCTCCCTCTCCCCCATGCACCAGCTGGCAAACCCCTCTTTCCCCCCCTGCAGCAGACGGCAACTCTATTCCCTCTCCCCCCTGCATCAGCCGGCAACCTCCTCTTTCCCCCCAGCAGCAAGCAACTCTACTCTCTCTCCCCCCTGCAGCAGCTGGCAGCCGCCCTCTCCCCCCCCCCCCCCCCACAGCAGCCGGCAACTCTACTCTCTCTCCCACCCCCCAACCCCGCAGCAGCTGGCAGCCCCCCTCTGTGTCCCCCACAGCGGCCGGCAACCCCCCTTTCTCACCCCGAAGCAGCTCTCTTCACTTGCAACGGCCGTATTCGATGTGCCTCAGAGGCAGATCAAGTAACGGGTGAGGGACATCCCGCAGCTGTAGGGAGCGGTCAGTGGCTGGTGAGGAGAGGGGGTCATGTCTGCGGAGCTGGAGGGGAGTACAACCACCAAGCAGCTGCAGGTCCTGCGGCATCTCGAACCCCTGTGTCACATGCTCTGGGTTGGAGATCCAGTGAAGAGTGGTGAGAATTTAAAACATGGCCAGCCAAGGGATCATCTGGCAGTCCGCCCCTGTCAGCGCTATCCAATAACATCTGCCTCACTGACAGGGACGTGTCTTGATTTGGGTTGAAGGCATGGCCCCATCAATGAGGCAGATGTACTAGTGCCGCTTCTCCTCATATTTTCAATGGGCTTTTACTGCCCACGGCTTAGAACCGCTCCCTGCCCGCCCTCCATTTCACACACTTTATTATAGTCAGTGGGAGGCAGTGCTCCCGCTGCCCCCATCTAGATGTCGCTGCAGTTTCACAGCAATAATGATTAGAATAATACAAAGCAGATATTTATGACACTTTATATGTATTATAAATATCTTCTGTGTATTATTTTAATCATTATGACAGGGGAAGCACTGCCTCCCCTGACTGCACGTCCCTGGGGTAGAGTGCTACGGCAGGCCAAGCCCACTGCAATAGTAACCTGTCTGTGAGCATTTTAGAGGTCAGTTTGTTGTGACCCCATGTGAAAATGAAGGAATTCTACAGGGGTTGTACGAATGCTTGGTTTAGTAAACGAAAACTGCAGCAATAAGACTTTTTTTTGTAGTTAAATTGTTCACATATATATGGTTGATTCCCAAAATGTTGCTTATTCACACAGTCTCATCTAATGTAAATTATAGTTATAAGGGTCATTGGTGTAACTATAGTGGTGGCAGATGGTGCCATTGCTATGGGGCCCAGAGGCTTAGGCGGCCCTGACACAGTTCATATAGTTGTCTACCAAGTTCCCAGTATTACCCATTTCCAGGCCTGAGTGGGGTGACATTCCATTTTCAGTGAATTTTGTGTGTAGTGGATGTTACAATGGTAAGGGGGGGTCTGTAAAGTGGCATAATCTGTACTACGCACTAAAATGTGGTATAGTTTGAACTGGAGGGCGCACTAATGTGCACAATATGAATTGGAAGCACTATAGTAGGACATAACATAAATTGGGGGCACTGTAATGTGGCATAATATAAATTAGGGCACTGTTGCACTGTTTGAACTGTGAGCACTACAGTGTGGCATAATATAAAATGGAGGCACTACACTGTGGCATTATGATCAGAGGACACTGCAATGTGGCATAATACATACTGGGGACACTGTGGCATCATGTGTATTGGGGACACTGTGTAGCATAATGTGTACTGGGGACACCGTGTGGCATTGTGTGTGTTGGGGACACTGTGTAGCATAATGTGTATTGGGGACACTGTGTGGCATCATGTGTTTTGGGGACAATGTGTGGCATCATGTGTATTGGGGACAATGTGTGGCATCATGTGTATTGGGGACAATGTGTGGCATAATGTGTACTGGGGACACTGTGTGGCATCATGTGTGTTGGGGACACTGTGTGGCATAATGTGTACTGGGGTCACTGTGTGGCATGTGTATTGGGGACACTGTGTGGCATAATGTGTACTGGGGACACAGTGTGGCATCATGTGTGTTGGGGACACTGTGTGGCATAATGTGCACTGGCAGCACTTCAATGGGGCATAAATGTTGCTTTGGGGCCCACAAAGTTCTAACTACTCCCCTGATAAGGATAAGACCTTTTTATCACACTATATATGATTGTACCTGCAGTGAAGTTAGCTCCATCCACTATACAGTGTATGTTTAAGGTACATGTAGGACTGCAGTAAGTGTGCAGCAAGATACATTTACCATAGAAATGGTAATACTGCATCTGCCATGTGCATACCTCACAACTTTGAATGAATAGAATGCGGGACTCCTAGGGGCATGGCTAAGCGGCACTGCCGCTATCACGAGCCATGCCCCCAGTTTTCAGTCACTGGGGGGGGCATGCCCCCAGTTCCTCTTGTCTCCGTGATGGAAACTGCGGCCCACGGGTGGGACAGCAGGACAGTCCCCAAAAAATAGGACTGTCCCAAGGAAATCGGGACAGTTGGGAGTTATGCATGTGGTCTAAGGACAACTAAAATGTTATTGTTTTATGTTTTCATGGTCACATACTGTGTTTCAGCCCTTAGAATAAACACTGTATTACACATACCCCTGCTTGGTGTGGTGATGGGCTGCCCCTATGCATCATAAAAGCAGCCTAGCTTGTCTGGGACTACTGACAGGACTGGAGGACGCAAAGACAGGGCTGGAACTCAGGCTCACTAACAGCACAGACAGAAACACTGACAATGATAGAAGACAGGCTCGCAGGTCAGAGAGACAGTCACACTTCCGGGACTGACAGAGACACAAGCAGTACTGAGGGACAGCCACACTGACCGAAGACTGACTAGAAGACAGGTCAGAGAGACACATTGCAGTGCACACACATCCTCCTTCCGATGCAGACCATGAGGCCTCTACTCTACAAACTCCCCTGAGGAGAGTTCCCGCCTCCTTGCGTAGTGTGCACTGCTGGGCACCTCCTAATGACATACTCAGCACATGATTGGTCAGCCCTGTTGCTTCTCAAACTTGTTTCACCCCCTTCCCCTCCTTTCGTCCTCCTGCAGTGTCAAAGCTCCTACTTGACAGGGAAGGTGTGCACTCATCCACAGAATCTGGCAGGGGGCTAGTTCTGGGCAAATCCTAAATAGTGCCCCTGGACTCATATGATATATAGGCTATTTGTGAGTATAAGTCAACTATTCAGGCCAGTAAGAAATTTGTTCTATTCCCCTGTTCAATGCTAAGCAGTTGCTTTGAGTTATTTTCTCTAGTTATAGCCAAAGAGGTGCTGCAGCAGGTAAGTTAAAGAAGCCCATTTAATTATTCTGAGTTATTGCCATTGCCTAATTATCACCATATTGCAAACTACTGTTTGTATTTGCCATATTCCTTTTGTGCCTATTTAATTCTCTTTTATGCTACTTTCAGACAGAAATATCCCTAAAACCCGTCTTTTACCCAGCATTTGAGTGCCGGGTCGTTTTGCCGGTCCTAGCCTGACCCTCCTTTCTCACAGAAAAGCAAATTACCGGGTCAAGCATCTCTACGTGGTAACTTGCCAATCAACACGGGTATTTCTTCTGTGTGAAAGGGTCAAACCGAGTCAAAATTGCCGGGTCTTTGACTGGTAAAACCCAGGATCGAAGTCCCGGGAATTTCAACCTGATTTTAACCTTTCACACAGAAAAATTTTCGATAGGCAAATTTCTGGGTAAATCCGCATACAGACGGTGCGATGCAGGATAATAGCCGATAGTGACTATACTATGGCCGGAGGCATAAACCTCTGATATAGTCAATATTGTCCTGCCTGCACAGTCTATTTTACCTTGCGATGCCGACCCCGCGGGGCCACGCATTGGCATCACAAGCTGTATACAGACGGCGCAATATGCACTATGTTTTCAACCGATATGGACTGTATAATGCATATCAGTAGTTATATCGCACTGTGTGTAGTCACCATAAAAGTGCTTTACACAGTCATTTGCTTTGAAAGGGGCATTAGTGGGGTTATTTTAATTATCAAAACTTGGAGAGAGAAAAAATGGTGTGGGATAAAGTTCCAACCAATCGGTTCCTGTCATTTTTCAAACACAGCATGTAAAATTTAAGATAGACGCTGATTGGCTAGTACTTTATCTGTCACAATATTATTCCTCACTGGACTATGATAAATACCTTCTTAGTCCACAATACTATGAATGTAGCATAGATGAAAATAGACCAAACATGAAGTAGAAAGGCAAATTCATGACTTTCTAGAGGAAAAGGTTTTGCATACTTATGTGTTACTGTAACAGGTATTAGCACTGTAATAGATATTTACATAACAACATGCTTTATATGTTTATTGCTACAACACAGAGGTATTCAATGTAAGGCATGTTTTATGGGCAATCATTTTTTTTTACAATAAAAGCATATACAGGTTGAGTATCCCATATCCAAATATTCTGAAATACTGAATTTTTTGAGTGAGAGTGAAATCGTGAAATCTTTGTTTTCTGATGGCTCAATATACGCAAACTTTGCTTAATACACAAACGTATTACAAATATTTTATTAAATGACCTTCAGGCTGTGTGTATAAGGTGTATATTAAACATAAATGAATTGTGTGTATAGAAACATAGAAACATAGAATTTGTCGGCAGATAAGAACCACTTGGCCCATCTAGTCTGCCCCTTTTTTTTTTTTTATATTATTTTTATCTGTAACCTTATTTTATCCTTATTTCTTTGTAAGGATATCCTTATGTCTATCCCATGCATGTTTAAATTGCTCTACTGTCTTAGCCTCTACCAACCTCTGATGGGAGGCTATTCCACTTGTCCACTACCCTTTCTGTGAAATAATTTTTCCGCAAATTTCCCCTGAACCTCCCCCCCTCCAGCCTCAGTGCATGTCCTCGTGTCCTATTGCTTCTCTTCATTTGGAGAATGTTTCCCTCCTGGACTTTGTTAAAAACCCTTGATATATTTGAAAGTTTCTATCATGTCCCCCCTTTCCCTTCTCTGCTCCAAACTATACATATTGAGATTTCTTAGTCTTTCTGGGTATGTTTTGTGATGTAGGCCATGCACCATTTTAGTTGCCCTCCTTTGTACAGTTTCTAATGTATTAATATCCTTTTGAAGATATGGTCTCCAGAACTGAATAAAGTATTCTAGATGAGGCCGTACCAATGACCTATACAGTGGCATTATTACTTCTTTCTACTGTATGTACACACCCTTTGTTTAATGCACAAAGTTATTAAAAATACTGGCTAAAATGACCTTCAGGCTGTGTGTATAAGATGTATATGAAACATAAATGCATTCTGTGCTTTGACTTAGGTCCCATCACCATGATATCTCATTATGGTATGCAATTATTCCAAAATACGGAAAAATCCAATATCCAAAATACTTCTGGTCCCAGGCATTTTGGATCAGGGATACTCAACCTGTATTGCGTATAGGTAGACCAGTAGGTGTGACCGCAAACCCATTCCATGACCCGAAAATAAAATGTCTAATTGGAAATGTTCTGATTGGCTTTAAGCATAAAGTCTCCACTGATAACAGCACTCCATAGTGTGATCATCGTAATGTGATCCACCAGGCGACATGTCCATTGACCGATAGGGAATTTGCCTATCTGTGGCAAACATTAGGCTTTGTACCTGCCAGGCTATTATAATATAAGTTGTTATGTTAGCTCTATATGCAGTGATCATTGTGACACCAGGTGATACCCTGGCCTCTGCACTGTAACTGACCCTTGCTGGTGATAACATACTCTTTGATCCTGGAAGGATTTAGATGTAATCCAATGAAGGAGAACCATTTACAAAATCCCTAATTTAATCTAATTACTCCTGGGACTGAACCTGAGATTTTATCATTCAACATTTTGGGATTTGGCTTTGGGGAAACAATTGAAGAGGCTTATCTCTCGGGAAAGAGAGGACATATACTGAAAGTGCAATCAAGATAGTCTAAACCTTGTTATCACCTGCACTAAGTAACTATATTATAACTATATTATAACTATAAGTAACTAGATTATTATTAACCTTTAAGTTTTTAACAACTCACCATTATATGACAAGTCGCTCAGGTAGTCTGATCCGAATAGACTGGACCAAAGCTTACCACCAATGGCCTGATACCAGTGGTTGAGCATTATTCAATTTGGCTGCATATATGGGAGGTCAGATTGTATGGCTGTTTTGCGCTTGTTTGGAAGAGATCCTCACACACAGCCACTAGGGCCTCTGAAAGCCATCTTCACACTGCAATTACCTCCATGCCTGGTAATGATGGTCTAGGTTTCAAGAGAGCCATTATCTAGTCCTGCCCCCCGCACCATGCAGTCTGATTAGGATTTTGCTTATGTTAAGGACCCTGCCCTCCCTGGCTGTAGAAAGTGATCAGTTTGCCTTTGGTCCCAGTTTTCCAGCACATAGAAATTCTTGTAATTGGGGGGAGAAAAGTCATCAGCATATCCCTGACAGAGATGTATACGGCCTCTCTCAGGCAGGGCGGAGGAGCGGTTGGCAGTGGACACAGGCAGGACCCCAACTAATTACACTAATTTAGTCAACAAATACAGAACATAGTGATAAAGGGGTGTAGTACGGCTGACCGGCGGTCTCCTGACCGCCGGTCAGCTTACCGACGCCGGGATCCCGGCAGCATACCGACGCCGGGATCCCGGCGGGGAGGGGCGAGTGCAGAAAGACCCTTGCGGACTCGCTGCGCTCGCCACGCTGCGCTCGCCACTATTCCCACTCTATGGGTGTCGTGGACAACCACGAGTGGAAATAGTCCCTGTTGGTCGGCATGCCATGGGATACGTTAAGGATACTGGCATTTGGCATCCAGCAGTTGAAATGCCGACACTGCTCGGCAGGGCCGGATTGAGGCTGATAGGGGTTCTGGGGCAACAATGTTGTGGGGGCCCCACTAGTAATAGATGGCAAGACCTGAGCACCCCCCTACCCCCACCCCCACACACTACCTTACACAGCGCTCCACAGCAGCAGAACACCAGACAGGCTCACACACACTACCTTACACACACACAGACTACCTGACAGCGTGCCGGAGCAGCGGTACACCCGACCGGCTCAGCGTCAGTGTCTCATAGGATTTCACTGCTGTAGGGGGACTACTCTGCCTTGCTTCACAGAGCAGGATGTGGGGGCCCCTGATGAGTGGGGGTCCCAGGATGACCGCCCCTGTCACCCCCCCCCCCCTTTATCCGACCCTGCATCCCGACATGGATTGAAACGCCATTGCCAGGATCCCGACCACCGGAATCCTGTTTGACCTCCGTCGAGAATCCTCATTGGTAAGGTTAAGTTTAGGCTGCCGGGGTAGGGTTAGGATTAGGCTGCGGGGAAAGTAGGGTTAGGCTACGGTAAGGGGGGTTAGGTTTAGGCTGAGGAGGAGGGGTTAAGGTTAGGCTGCGAGGAGTGTGTGTGGGGGTGGGGCTTAGGCACCAGTAGGGAGGGTTAGACTGCGAGGGGGGGGAGGGGGGGGGGGGGAAGGTGAGAGTTAGGCTGTGGGAAGGGAGGGGTTAGCGTTGGGGGGGAAGGTAGGCATACTTATCCGACCCCTGTCGGGATTCTCTGCTTCAGGATGGCGGTGAGTTGCATCCCATATTCCATCTACACATGTATAAAATCAGTGACGTGTGGGTCAATGTCTGAGGAGGCACCAACTAGAATCAGACAGATTTACACATACAGTCACATATATGATTTGGTGTTTTAACTATAAAAATTATTAGAATGATGCAGATGCCATAAATATAAAAGTGATATTTATAAGTTATAAATATCTTGGAGTATACTGGAGTATGACAAGTGAGCCTCCACCTACCCTGCCTACCATGACTGCACATCACTATGTATATATAGTATACACACACATATACCCCCCCCCCCCCCCCCACACACACACACACACATATTTAGATACTCAAAAAAATATACTCACACCATACATGTACATATGTATATATGTACACAGTCACACTCATATGACACATGTCACTCTCTCCATCAGGAAGAAGTCAGAATTCAGCAGCAGCCCCTCAGGTCCTGTAATCTGGAGAGGGCGGAGCTTCTGACGTGACTGATGGGCTGGGACTCCAAGGGTAGGAGAAGAGATCTTGAGGAGAGGGAAGGGGTGGCCCCCACACTGCCTGTATGTTCCATATCACTGAATGCAGATACCTGACAGCCAGGAAGTTCTTCTGATAATCCTACAACTCTCACCCCACCCCCAGACACCACACTGCACTATAGTCAGTGGCATGGAACATGCAGGCAGTGTGGTGGTCACCCATTCCCTCACCTCAAGTCCTCTTCTCTGACCTCTCACAATGGTTGTGTCTAATTCCTCTTCATGGAGAGGACCTGGATGTAACATCAAGTGAGGGTGGAAATGGTCGTCTGCCCTTACAGCAATCTCCATTTGTTGTAAGTTATTTTGTTTCTCTGACGTCCTAGTGGATGCTGGGAACTCCGTAAGGGACCATGGGGAATAGACGGGCTCCGCAGGAGACTGGGCACGCTTAAAAGAAAGATTAGGTACTATATCTGGTGTGCACTGGCTCCTCCCTCTATGCCCCTCCTCCAGACCTCAGTTAGAATCTGTGCCCGGCCAGGGCTGGATGCACCTAGTGGGCTCTCCTGAGCTCACTAGAAAAGAAAGTATTTGTTAGGTTTTTTATTTTCAGTGAGATCTGCTGGCAACAGACTCACTGCTACGAGGGACTGAGGGGAGAGAAGCAAACCTACCTGCTTGCAGCTAGCTTGTGCTTCTAAGGCTACTGGACACCATTAGCTCCAGAGGGATCGAACACAGGGCCCGACCTCGATCGTCCGTTCCCGGAGCCGCCGCCCGCCGTCCCCCTTGCAGAGCCAGAAGACGGAAGATAAAGATGAAAAACGGCGGCTGAAGACTCCTGTCTTCATTAAGGTAGCGCACAGCACTGCAGCTGTGCGCCATTGCTCCCATAGCACACCACACACTCCGGTCACTGTTGGGTGTAGGGCGCTGAGGGGGGGCGCCCTGGGCAGCAATTAGTTTACCTTTTGGCACAAATAGCACATAATACAGTGTATAACACTGTATATGTGCAAAAACCCCGCCATTAACATTATAAAAAGCGGGAGAAGCCCGCCGCTGAGGGGGCGGGGCTATCTTCCTCAGCACAGCCAGCGCCATTTTCTCTTCACAGCTCCGCTGGAAGGACGCTCCCCAGGCTCTCCCCTGCAGTATACAGTACAACAAGGGTAAAAAAGAGAGGGGGGGCACATAAATTTAGGCGCAAATTGGTGTTAATGAGCAGCTATTGGGAAAAATCACTCAGTATAGTGAAAATCCCTGTGTTATATAGCGCTGTGGTGTGTGCTGGCATACTCTCTCTCTGTCTCCCCAAAGGACTTTGTGGGGTCCCTGTCCTCAGTCAGAGCATTCCCTGTGTGTGTGCGGTGTGTCGGTACGGCTGTGTCGACATGTTGATGTGGAGGGCTACGTGGAGGCGGAGCAGGAGCCGATAAGTGTGATGTCGCCCCCTACAGGGCCGTCACCGGAGTGGATGGATATGTGGAAGGTATTAACCGACAGTGTCAACTCTTTACATAAAAGGTTTGATGACGTAACAGCCTTGGGACAGCCGGCATCTCAGCCCGCGCCTGCCCAGGCGTCTCAGAGGCCATCAGGGGCTCAAAAACGCCCGCTAGCTCAGATGGCAGACACAGATGTCGACACGGAGTCTGACTCCAGTGTAGACGAGGATGCGACAAATGTACAGTCCACAAGGGCCATCGGATGCATGATTACGGCAATGAAAAATGTGTTGCACATTTCTGACATTAACCCGGTTACCACTAAAAAGGGTATTATGTTTGGGGAGAAAAAGCAGCCAGTGACTTTTCCCCCATCTGATGAATTAAATGAATTGTGTGAAGAAGCGTGGTGTTCCCCTGATAAGAAACTAGTGATTTCTAAGAGGTTACTGATGGCGTACCCTTTCCCGCCAACGGGTAGGTTACGCTGGGAGACATCCCCTAGGGTGGACAAGGCGCTCACTACGATTATCTAAAAGGGTGGCACTGCCGTCTCAGGATACGGCCGCCCTAAAGGAGCCTGCATATAGAAAGCAGGAGGCTATCCTGAAGTCTGTATATACACACTCAGGTACTATACTGAGACCTGCTATTGCTTCAGCATGGATGTGTAGTGCTGCAGCAGCATGGTCTGATACCCTGTCAGACAACATTGATACCCTCGACAGGGATGCTATTTTGCTAACCATAGAGCATATAAAGGACGTAGTCTTGTATATGAGGGATGCACAGAGGGACATTTGCCGGCTGGCATCTAGAATTAATGCAATGTCCATTTCTGCCAGGAGAGTATTATGGACTCGGCAGTGGACAGGTGATGCTGATTCTAAAAGGCACATGGAGGTTTTGCCTTATAAGGGTGAGGAATTGTTTGGGGACGGTCTCTCGGACCTCGTATCCACAGCAACAGCTGGGAAGTCGACTTTTTTACCTCAGGTTTCCTCACAGCCTAAGAAAGCACCGTATTATCAAGTACAGTCCTTTCGGCCTCAGAAAGGCAAGCGGGTCAGAGGCGCATCCTTTCTGCCCAGAGGCAGGGGTAGAGGAAAAAAGCTGCACCAGACAGCCAGTTCCCAGGAACAAAAATCCTCCCCTGCTTCCACTAAGTCCACCGCATGACGCTGGGGCTCCACAGGTGGAGCCAGGTGCGGTGGGGGGCGCGTCTCCGGAACTTCAGCGACCAGTGGGTTCGCTCACAGGTGGATCTCTGGGTTCTACAAGTGGTATCTCAGGGATACATGCTGGAGTTCGAGGCGACTCCCCCTCGCCGTTACCTCAAATCAGCCTTGCCAGCGGCTCCCAGGGAAAGGGAGGTAGTGCTGGCGGCTATTCACAAGCTGTACCTTCAGCAGGTGATAATCAAGGTTCCCCTCCTTCAACAGGGACGGGGTTACTATTCCACAATGTTTGTGGTACCGATACCAGACGGTTCGGTGAGACCCATTCTAAATTTAAAATCCTTGAACACTTATGTAAGGAAGTTCAAGTTCAAAATGGAATCGCTCAGGGCGGTTATTGCAAGCCTGGAAGAGGGGGATTTTATGGTGTCGCTGGACATCAAGGACGCTTATCTGCATGTCCCCATTTACCCACCTCACCAGGAGTACCTCAGGTTTGTGGTACAGGACTGTCATTACCAATTCCAGACGTTGCCGTTTGGTCTGTCCACGGCACCGAGGGTATTTACCAAGGTAATGGACGAAATGATGATACTCCTTCGGAAGAAGGGAGTTATAATTATCCCGTACTTGGACGATCTCCTTATAAAGGCGAGGTCCAAGGAGCAGTTGTTAGTCAACGTAGCACTATCCGGGAAGTGCTGCAACAGCACGGCTGGATTCTGAATATCCCAAAGTCGCAGCTGATGGAGAAGGCCCAGGAATTGTCATCTCTGCTCAGGGACCTCCTGAAACCAAAACAGGTGTCGGTGCATCACTGCACGCGAGTCCTGGGAATGATGGTAGCTTCTTACGAAGCAATTCCCTTCGGCAGGTTCCATGCAAGGATCTTTCAGTGGGATCTGTTAGACAAGTGGTCCGGATCGCATCTTCAGATGCATCGGCTGATCACCCTGTCCCCGAGGGCCAGGGTGTCTCTGCTGTGGTGGCTGCAGAGTGCTCATCTTCTCGAGGGCCGCAGATTCGGCATACAGGACTGGGTCCTGGTGACCACGGATGCAAGCCTACGAGGTTGGGGGGCAGTCACTCAGGGAAGGAACTTCCAAGGACAGTGGTCAAGTCAGGAGACTTCCCTTCACATAAATATTCTGGAACTAAGGGCCATTTACAACGCCCTGAGTCAAGCAGAACCCCTGCTTCAAAACCAACCGGTGCTGATTCAGTCAGACAACATCACGGCGGTCGCCCATGTAAACCGACAGGGCGGCACAAGAAGCAGGATGGCGATGGCAGAAGCCACAAGGATTCTTCGATGGGCGGAGAATCACGTGCTAGCACTGTCAGCAGTGTTCATTCCGGGAGTGGACAACTGGGAAGCAGACTTCCTCAGCAGGCACGACCTCCACCCGGGAGAGTGGGGACTTCATCCAGAAGTCTTCACGCTGATTGTAAATCGTTGGGAACGGCCACAGGTAGACATGATGGCATCCCGTCTCAACAAACGGTTTATGTGTTCCCTCCTCTTCCTCTCATACCCAAGGTACTGAGGATTGTAAGAAAGAGAGGAGTAAGAACTATACTCATCGTTCCGGATTGGCCAAGAAGATCTTGGTAACCAGAACTACAAGAAATGATCTCAGAGGACCCATGGCCTCTGCCTCTCAGACAGGACCTGTTACAGCAGGGGCCCTGTCTGTTCCAAGACTTACCGCGGCTGCGTTTGACGGCATGGCGGTTGAACGCCGGATCCTAACGGAAAAGGGTATTTCAGATGAAGTGATTCCTACGCTGATAAAGGCTAGGAAAGACGTGACAGCACAGCATTATCACCGTATATTGCGAAAATATGTTGCTTGGTGTGAGGCCAGGAAGGCCCCTACTGAGGAATTCCAGCTGGGTCGATTCCTGCACTTCCTACAGTCAGGAGTGACTATGGGCCTAAAATTAGGATCCATAAAGGTCCAGATTTCGGCCCTATCTATTTTCTTTCAAAAAGAACTGGCTTCACTGCCTGAAGTTCAGACGTTTGTTAAGGGAGTGCTGCATATTCAGCCCCCTTTTGTGCCTCCAGTGGCACCTTGGGATCTTAACGTGTTGGATTTCCTTAAATCCCACTGGTTTGAGCCACTTAAGACCGTGGAGCTAAAATATCTCACGTGGAAAGTGGTCATGCTATTGGCCTTAGCTTCGGCTAGGCGTGTGTCAGAATTGGCGGCTTTGTCGTGTAAAAGCCCTTATCTGATCTTCCATATGGACAGGGCAGAATTGAGGACTCGTCCCCAATTTCTCCCTAAGGTGGTATCAGCGTTTCATTTGAACCAACCTATTGTGGTGCCTGCGGCTACTAGGGACTTGGAGGACTCCAAGTTACTAGATGTAGTCAGGGCTTTGAAAATCTATGTAGCCAGGACGGCTGGAGTCAGGAAAACTGACTCGCTGTTTATCCTGCATGCGCCCAACAAGCTGGGTGCTCCTGCTTCAAAGCAAACTATTGCGCGCTGGATCTGTAGCACGATTCAGCAAGCTCATTCTGCGGCAGGATTGCCGCATCCTAAATCAGTAAAAGCCCATTCCACAAGGAAGGTGGGTCTTCTTGGGCAGCTGCCCGAGGGGTCTCGGCTTTACAGCTTTGCCGAGCTGCTACTTGGTCGGGTTCAAACACATTTGCTAAGTTCTACAAGTTTGATACCCTGGCTGAGGAGGACCTTGCCTTTGCTCATTCGGTGCTGCAGAGTCATCCGCACTCTCCCGCCCGTTTGGGAGCTTTGGTATAATCCCCATGGTCCTTACGGAGTTCCCAGCATCCACTAGGACGTCAGCGAAAATAAGAATTTACTCACCGGTAATTCTATTTCTCGTAGTCCGTAGTGGATGCTGGGCGCCCGTCCCAAGTGCGGACTCTCTGCAATACATGTATATAGTTATTGCTTAACTAAAGGGTTATTGTTATGAGCCATCTGTTACTGAGGCTCAGTTGTTTGTTCATACTGTTAACTGGGTATGGTTATCACGAGTTGTACAGTGTGATTGGTGTGGCTGGTATGAGTCTTACCCTGGATTCCAAATCCTTTCCTGGTAATGTCAGCTCTTCCGGGCACAGTTTCCCTAACTGAGGTCTGGAGGAGGGGCATAGAGGGAGGAGCCAGTGCACACCAGATATAGTACCTAATCTTTCTTTTAAGAGTGCCCAGTCTCCTGCGGAGCCCGTCTATTCCCCATGGTCCTTACGGAGTTCCCAGCATCCACTACGGACTACGAGAAATAGAATTACCGGTGAGTAAATTCTTATTTTTAGTTATGCTGCATTGTACCTTTGCCACGCTTCGGGCATGCTGTTTGCTTTGCTTTGCTTGCCACAGGTTACTATTCCAAATTGTTTATGACGTTGACCCACTGCATTATGGGAAAGATCCTATCCACAAAGGGAATCTAGATGCTACCATGTTATTTATTTTACACTCTCGGTTGTGTCTAATTCCTCTTCATGGAAGGACCTGGATGATGTAACATTGACCCAGTGCATTGTGGGAAAGGTCCTATCCACAAAGGGAATCTAGATGCTACTAGGGTTGCCACCTCATGCACCATCGATTCCTGGAGATCCACTCCCCCAACCCCCCCCCCCCCCCCTTCCCCCCATCCTCGCAGCACCAAGCAGTGTTCATGTAAATAAAATTATGTTCCATATTTATAAAATATTTTACATACAAACAATCTAAATGAAACAGTGTATCTATATAAATAGGAATATAATAGTCGCCACTTGGATAAATTGCAGGCATTTTGTGCCTTAAAACTAGATTGTGTGAAAGAACCATGGAAGTGTAAGTGTTGCACGCAACCTAATCAATATCAAGCTTCAACAGGTTAAACAAACAAATGCACATATATCTATATATAAATTGAGCCTCTATTTGTTTCATGCATACTCATTATATTATAAATATGTGTGACATGCCTGTCAGCTCTCGTTGCTCTTCTCACATGAGCCGTGCCGGCGTTACTTCACTACCGCAGCCCCGGAAAGCGCTGAGGAAGAGCAGCCGATGTCAGCATCATGGCAGCTTCAGCTCAGTCTGCGGTCCGCAGGCGCAGCCCGGGGAAACGCTGAGGAAGAGCTGCCGATGGCAGCGTCACTGCAACTTCGGATCAGTCTGGGCTGAACACAGTCTCACGAGATTTAATGTCATCATCTCGTGAGACAGTCACTGTAGTTCACTGAGTTCCTAGGCTGCCAAGGAGCACTGCTGGTGCTCCCAGGGTCCCCTTATTCCTGGAGAATCCGGGTGAAGGGAAAAGCCTCCTGGTGGGTTGCCACCAAATCCTGGAGAATCCAGGAAATCAGGGAGAGGTGGCAACCCTATATACTACCCTCTCTCCAGAGATTTGTGCATGCGTAGTAGAGAGGTCACTCGCAAAAGGCGCGGGCGTTATGTTCCCAGTGACCTGTGCAGCACGGGCAGTAAACTCTGGCATAGTGCACTACAATAGAGGAGGGGGGCCCATCACAGAGACTTCACACAGGCCCCCACTACTCTTAAACTTCCCCTGGCATGGGAGCAATTGACAGTTGCCCACTTACTCCCAAACGCTGCACAATGGATTAAACTGATTTAATCAACGTGCCTGAATGACCGTTTTAACCGGGGGGTTTTCTTTCCGTTTGGGAGCAAATAGCTGGTTGGTGAAAATCTTTGGCTGTGTGACAAGTTTAGTAGATTAAGGGGGAGATGTACTAAGCAGTGATAAAAGTGGAGAACTGAGTCAGTGGAGATGTTGCCCATGGCAACCAATCAGCTGCTCTGTATACTTTCTCTAGCATCCATAAGGGATACTGGGGAGACTTAATACGTCTAATTACTCTACATAGCTTAGTATTATCTGTGAAAATTGACACTGTGCTTTCCAGTCCCTCTCCCAGGTCATTAATGAATATGTTAAACAACAATGGTCCGAGTACTGAACCCTGCGGTATTCCACTTAGCACTGACACCCATTCAGAGTACATCCCATTAATCCCCACTCGCTGTTCCCTATTGAACAGACAATTATTCACCCAAGTACAAATAGTGTCACCTACCCCAAGCTCCCTTAATTTGAGAATTAGTCTCTTTGTCAAAGGCCTTAGCGAAATCCAAAAAGATCCACTGCTTGACCCTGATCAATATTATTGCTCACTTTCTCATAGAAGCTTATTAAGTTAGTTTGACAGGATCTGTCCTTCACAAAACCATGCTGATTCCTAGTAATAACTTTGGAGGTATCCAAGTACTCAAGTATGCTGTCCCATAATATACCTTCTAGTAACTTCCCCACTATAGATGTCAAACTTACCGGTCTATAGTTACCGGAGTGAGTTTTAGTACCTTTTTTAAATATTGGGACTACCTCTGCTATATGCCAGTCCATAGGTATCGTTCCTGATCTAATTGACTATCTGAAATTCAAATATAGGGGTCTCGATATCTCTACATTAAGTTCCATAAGAACCCTGGGGTGGAGTCCATTCGGTCCAGGAGATTTATTTACCTTAATTTTACTTAGTCTCTACCAGACTACTTCCTTGTTTAACCAAGTACCTAGCATCGGGTCGTTATCGTAGCTTATGTTATGCTCTACTCTCGTCAACCTGTCCTCATTCGTGAATACTGATGAAAGGAATTTAAGAAAATAAATCCGCTTTTTTTCCTATCATTATTCATCAGGACATCCAACTCGCCCTTTAAAGGCCCAATACTCTCCCTTTTTAACATTTTACCGTTTATGTAATTAAAGAACTTTTGGGGTTTTGTTATACTCTCCTTTGCGATTTGTTTTTTGTTTTCTATTTTTGCTGCTCTGATTTAATTTTTGCATTTTTTGTTACATTCCTTGTAGAACTGGAAAGATTCCACTGTTCCGTCAGACTTAAATGCTTTGAAAGCACGCCTTTTTTTATCCATTTGTTCCTTGACCCTTTTATTAAGCTGCATCGGCTTGAATTTCCTACTCCTGTTTTTGTTAACTTTAGGAATATGCAAGTGAGTGTACTTATTGAGTGTAGTTGTAAAAACATCCCACATTTCAGCAGTGTTCTTACCATGAAATACAATTTCCCAATTGATGTTCCTCATTGCTTGTTTCAGCAATATGAAATTAGCTT
The DNA here is from genome assembly GCF_028390025.1 of Pseudophryne corroboree. Classification (NCBI taxonomy): domain Eukaryota; kingdom Metazoa; phylum Chordata; class Amphibia; order Anura; family Myobatrachidae; genus Pseudophryne; species Pseudophryne corroboree. The sequence continues at coordinate 62,603,447 of NC_086450.1, read as the reverse complement.
TCTAAAAGTTAAGTCTTAGTTAGACCCTTATATTGTTGTTTTTGGAAGCTGATATCGAATGTGATCATATTGTGATTGCTATTTCCTAGGGTCTCTCCTACTTTAGTATTTGATATTATTTCCTCATTATTAGTTAGTACTAGGTCCAATATAGCCCTATGCCTTGTTGGTTCCCCGGTTACCTGGGACAAGTAGTGATCTTTTAGCATGTTTAAGAACCTGTTTCCTCTAGTTGTATTTACTGTTTCGGTGTTCCAGTTTATGTCTGGGTAATTAAAGTCCCCAACAATAATAATGTTCCCCATTCCTGCGGCTTTTTCAATTTGCTGCAAGAGTAGTAATTCATCAGACACACTAATATCTGGTGGTTTATAGCATGTCCCTATTAAAAGTTTTTTGTATCTTTACCCCCACTCGAAATCTCAACCCACAATGACTCCACGTTATCTCCAGTCCCCTCCTAAATGACTTCTTTTAAATACGGATTTAAGAAAGGTTTAATTTATAGACAAACACCCCCTCCCTTTTTATTAGTCCTATCTCTCCTGAAGAGGGTGTACCCCTCCATGTGTGCAGCCCAGTCGTGAGAATCATCCCACATGTTTCTGTAATGCCTATTATATCATATTGGTGCAATTGTTTCTAATTCCCCTATTTTACTTGCTAGGCTTCTTGCATTTGTAATCATACAATTAAGTTTGCTAATTCCTTGATCCGTAAGTTTTGTTGTGGATAACGTTTCCTTAGGAACCTGAGTTTCCCTTAAATTACCATCGCTGACTATTTTTCTCCTTCCCCCCTCTCCACCCTCATTATACTTTATACATCCCATTTTTCTTCGCTCTCTAGTTGTCCCACTAATTCTTTCTAATCCCTCCCCCCAGCCACCTAGTTTAAAATCTCCAACCTTCTAACCATCCTTCCCCCCCAGCACCGCTGCCCCCTCCTCATTCAAGTGCAATCCATCGCGACAAAAAAAAATGGCGCCTGACTGAGAAGTCCGCCCAGTGTTCTTAGAACACAAACCCCTCTTTACTGCACCAGTCCCTGAGCCACACATTTACCTCCCTAATCTCCCTCTGCCTCCCTGGACTAGCGCGTGACACAGGTAATATTTCAGAGAATATTACCTTAGATGTCCTTGCCTTTAATTTTTGGCCTAGGTCCCTATAATCTTTCTTAAGGACTTGTGTGATGTTTTTAAGCAGTTTGGGAGACATTGCCAGTATAAAGAACACAGTAGCTCCGGCGCCATTACAGTGGGTGGAGCTTCCTCAGAGCGGGACCAGCGGGATTTTGGCACCTTCCTCTGCTTACAGCTGCAGCAGCAGGCACACACAGCTCCTCCAGACAGGCAGGATATCGCTGGAAACTGGTACAGGGGTGTAGCAAAGGGGAAGAGCCGCTATTGTACACAATCTGTGTCCTAAACAGGACAGAATACCAGTGTTATACTGTGATATATCAGCTTGCAGCCTCACTGGGGCTGTTTAGCTTGGGTGTACTGGTCTTCTTTCTCTCTCTGTCTTCCTCTCACATACAGTAAGGGCAGGTTTGCTATCATATTACTTGTCTGTCTGTCTGTCTGTCTGTCTGTCTGTGTGTATGTGTATGTGTATGTAAGTGTTATTACTGTGAACATGGTAAAACACCAATTATGCAGTGTATGTCACACCAAATTCTGTTCTGCTACGTCTGGGTCATTATCATGTGAACAATGTAGTCAGTCCTCACAGCTCAGTGAGGGGACTTGGGGGGAGAGTCAAGAGCCTTCCTGGCTAGGTGACATTAAAAATATGATGTCTGATATGTCATCCCAGCTCTCTGCAAATGCTCAAAAAACTCAACAATTGCAGCAAGCTGTTGCAGATCTGGCTGCAAGAACTGACCAGCCCCCCCCCCTCCCTAATTCAGGCCCACAAAAACGTAGGTTACTTGCATTACTATCTGATTCAGATGAGGAAATACTGGAGGAGGGGGAGGAATTGGAACCTATTACTGGGGATTCCCCTTCTACACAGGGTATTGAACCCCTCATTTTGGCTATAAGGGATGTATTAAAGCTCCCTCTAGAGGACGCTGCATCACAGCAGTCGTTTTTCTTTACACAGAACAATCCCAGTGTCACTTTCCCTGATTATGCAGAGTGAGATGACTTGTTTAAGTTAGCCTGGAAAAATCCAGATAAAAAATACCAAGTGTCAAAACGTTTTTTACACACTTTTCCATTTGCTCCTGAAGGCAGAAAATTCTGGGAAGAACCCCTGGTTGTGGACGTATCAGTCTCGCGCCTATCCAAAAAGGCGGTACTGCCGGCCCCGGGCTCCTTCACTATGAAGGACCCTGAGCATAGGAAGATAGAGACTACACTAAAGTCTATCTACACAGCAGCGGGTCTGTCTCAAAGGCAGGTCATGGCGGGTTGCTGGATGACTCATGCCATTCATTCCTGGGCTATTCAGATTCCGGAGGGCCTCTCGGGGGATATGCCCCTGGTTACTACAGTGTCTCTCCTAAAGCACATTCAGGACACTGCACGCATCCTGTGTGACTCTCTCAAGGAGATAGGCAATATTAATGCTAGGACCACTGCTATGGCAGTGTCAGTGCACAGGGCCTTGTGATTGCGTCAGGGGATAGCAGACACAGAATCCAAGCGCAGTGTAGAGTCTCTTCCCTTTTCGGGGGAATGGCTCTTTGGGGTGGAATTGGATATGTGGATTTCTAAAGTTACTGCGGGGAAATCCACGTTTCACCCCTCTGGAGCCCCGCCGGCTAGGCGTTCCTACCCGGGGCCGTCTACCCAGTCTTTTCGGTCTAACAGGTTTAGATCAAGGGCCAGAGGTGCTTCCAACGCGACTAGAGGCACGCACCAGAGATATGACAAGAAAACCAGCGATCGCCAGTTCTCAAGAGCGCACCGGTACAGCTTCCACCGCGGCCTCAGCATGACGGCGCCCACCCACCCCGAGGGGATCTCGAGGTGGGGGCTCGGCTGCGTCACTTCAGCCGCATCTGGGAATGTTCCTGCCAGGATACCTGGGTCAAGGACCTAATTTCTCAGGGATACAAGCTGGAATTCGACAGTGCTCCTCCCCAACGATTTTTCAAATCAAGCTTACCAGCTTTGGAGGATACGCGTGTTATGCTGCAACAGGCCATACTAAACTTGGTCCAATCCCAAGTCATTGTTTCAGTGCCACTACAACAACAGGGACAGGGTTACTACTCCAACCTGTTCGTGGTACCGAAACCAGACGGTTTGGTAAGGCCCATTTTGAATCTAAAATTCTTGAACCCTTATCTAAAGGTTTTCAAGTTCAAGATGGAATCCTTGCGAGCAGTGACTGCGGGCCTGGAAGAAAGGAAGTTCATGGTATCCCTGGATATAAAAGAAGCCTATCTCCTTATCCCGAATTGGCCACCTCATCAGGCCTACCTGAGGATTGCCCTGCTGAACGATCACTACCAGTTCCAGGCTCTACCCTTCGGCCCGTCTACGGCTCCAAGGGTGTTCACGAAGGTGATGGCGGAGATGATGTTCCAGCTCCGGGTCCAGGGGGTCAATATTGTCTCTTACCTGGACAATCTTCTGATAAAAGCAATGTCCAGGGAGCATTTATTGCTTCATATAGACCACACTGTCCAGCTTCTGTCACACCATGGGTGGATCTTCAATTTGCAGAAGTCCCACCTGGAGCCATCTCAGAGGCTCCTGTTCCTGGGGATGTTGCTGGATACCGTGGCCCAATGGGTGTTTCTCCCAGAGGACAAGGTGAGAACACTTTAGGAGATGGTCTGCATGGTTCTCCGGCCTACTCGGGTATCCATCCATCTTTGCATCATATTGTTGGAAAAAATGGCTGCTCGTACGAGGCGATCCAGTATGGAAGGTTCCATGCCAGGACTTTTCAGCTGGACTTCCTGAGCAGGTGGTCCAGATCACATCTTCAGATGCACCGGATGATACGGCTGTCACCTCTGGCCAGGAGCTGTCACCCAGGGGCTCAGTTCCAGGGCAGGTGGTCAGCCCACGAAACCCTCCTTCCGATCAACATTGTGGAACTTCGGGCGATCTACAATGCGTTGCTTCAGGCCTCTCCTCTGCTCAGGGATCACGCGATCCAGGTACAGTCGGACAACGCCAAGGCAGTGGCATACGTCAATCAACAAGGAGGGACAAAAAGCAGGGCCTGCACGCGAGAGGTGTCAAGGATACTCCTCTGGGCAGAAAGAAAAGAAAAGAGCAAAATCCACAATCTTCATTCTGGGAGTGGACAACTGGGAAGCGGACTTCCTGAGTCGTCATGATCTTCACCCGGGGGAGTGGGGGCTTCACCATCAGGTGTTTCAGCAGATCATCGACCGGTGGGGCTGCCCACAAATAGACATGATGGCTTCTCGACTAAACAAAAAGCTTCCTTGGTATTGCTCACAAACCAGGGACCCTCAGGCGAGGGCAGTAGATGCACTGATGTCGCCTTTACCTTACCTTACCTTGGCTGGTCTACCTGTTTCCTCCGATTCCATTGCTCCCGAGGGTGCTCAAGCGAATCAGGAATCAAGGAATCCAGGCAAATCTGATTGCCCCGGATTGGCCTCGGAAGGCATGGTACGTGGATCTTGTGGACATGTCCGTCGAAGACCCTTGGCCTTTGCCACTGAGAAGAGATCTTTTTCAACAAGGACCGTTCATCTACCTTTATAGTCTCGGCCTTGCAATTGTGCCGTGCTGATACATGGTCGGGGAAGAACACTTTTGTAAAGTTCTACAAGTTTGATACCCTGGCCAAAGAAGATACCCAGTTTGGGCAGGCAGTGCTGCAGAAGTTTCCGTACGTTACCGCCCAATCTGGAAGCTTTGGGATGTCCCCATCGTACTAAGGGGGTCATTCCGAGTTGTTTGCTCGCTAGCTGCTTTTAGCAGCAGTGCAAACGCTAAGCCGCCGCCCTCTGGGAGTGTATCTTAGCTTAGCAGAAGTGCGACCGAAAGGTTTGCAGAATTGCTACAAAAAAAGATTGTGCAGTTTCAGAGTAGCTCGAGACTTACTCCTAGCTAGCGATCACTTCAGACTGTTTAGTTCCTGTTTTGATGTCACAACACGCCCTGCGTTCGGCCACCGCTCCCCCGTTTCCTCAGCCACTCCTGCATTTTTATTGGGCATGCCTGCGTTTTTTTACACACACTCCCTGAAAACGGCCAGTTACCACCCAGAAACACCCACTTCCTGTCAATCACTCTGCGGCCAGCAGTGCGATTGAAAAGCGTCGCTAGACCTTGTGTGAAACTGCATAGTTTTGTGTGAAAGTACGTCGCGCGGGTGCACTGCGCCCCATACGCATGTGCAGAAATGCTGCTTTTTCACCTAATCGCCGCGCTGCGACCGAAAGCAGCTAGCGAACAACTCGGAAAGACCCCCTAAGTCTCCCCAATATCCCTTATGGATGCTAGAGATAATAGGATTTTAATTAACTACTGGTAAATCCTTTTCTCGTAGTCCATAAGGGATATTGGGCACCCGCCTCACTGCGTTGATTTTTCTGCGGGTTCTCTTTATATGGCTACCTGTTCAGCTGTTGCTGTTTTGTTGCCAGCCGTTGCTGGTCGTTGTATGTTAGTGGTGTGCTGGTGTGTAAATCTCACCACTCATTGGGGGTCATTCCGAGTTGATCGCTCGCTGCCTATTTTCGCAGCGATCAGGTGAAAAATCAGCATTTCTGCGCATGCGTATGGGCCGCAATGCGCACGCATGTCGCACGGGTACAAAGCCCGTTGTGGTTGTGTACAGGTTGTAGCGAAGTTTTCAGTCGCACTGACGGCCGCAAGAAGACTTGACAGGAAGGGGGCATTTCTGACCGTTTTCAGGGAGTGTTTGCAAAAACGCAGGCGTGTCTGAATAAATGCAGGCGTGGCTGGGCATTCGCTGGGCGGGTGTATGACGTCAAATCCAGACACGAATAGGCTGAAGTGATCTCAGCAAGCGCCGAGTAGGTTCAGAGCTACTCTGAGACTGCACAAACTGTTTTTGCAGAGCGCGGCTGCACATGTGTTCGCACTTCTGCTAAGCTAAAATACACTCCCCAGTGGGCGGTGGCATAGCATTAGCATGGCTGCTAAAACTAGCTAGCGAGCGATCAACTCGGAATGACCCCCAATGTTGTTATGTTCCTTTTCTCAAGTACAGATGGGTCCACGTTTATCTTGGCCTTTAACAGGATCAACTGAGACTGGGCAGTCGGACTTAGGGGGTCATTCTGACCCGTTCGCTCACTGCTGTTTATCGCAGCTGAGCGAACGGGTCTCTACTGCACATGCGCTGGCGCCGTAGTGCGCCGGCGCATGCCAGACGTCTGAAGGCCGTAGCTGGGCGGGAGGGGGCAGAACGGCGGCGTTTGGCTGCCATTTCGTAGGCGCGGTTCGGCCAACGCAGGCGTGACCGGAACGAACGAGGGGCGGGCCGCAGCGGCTGCGTGACATCACACGCAGCCGCTGCGGCCAGCAGCAGAGACAAACAACTCCCGGGCAGCCGCAGGAGCTGCTCTAGCCGGGAGTTACTCCTGAAATACAAAAGCATCGCCGCTGTGCGTTGCTTTTATTTATTATTTATTTATTTATTAACAGTTTCTTATATAGCGCAGCATATTCCGTTGCGCTTTACAATTATGCTTTTGTATTTGTGCCGGGGAAGGGGGGATCCGCACTGACATGCGGGGCGGGCTAGCCCTGTGCTGGACGCCCCCCCACATGTCAGAGAAGATGATCGTAGTTGTGCTAAATATAGCACAGCTACGAGCAACTCGGAATGACCCCATTAATCCTCAAAGTCTCCTCAATATCCCTTATGGACTACGAGAAAAAGGATTTACCGGTAGGTAATTAAAATCCTCTTTTTATAGTATGCAAATTATAGATGTTACCTCAGTGCTGATTGGTTGCCATGGGCAACTTCTCCAATGGCTCACTTCTCCACTTTTATCACTGCTTATTACATCTCCCCCTTACAATCAACCTGTATCAGGAAATCTCCTGTGGTACATGCGTATCTCTCCTGCGAAAGAAATATGACAAATACACATCTATGGGTGACACTAAAGCCGTCTCTTAGCCCCTCCCACACACATGCCAGCTATACCACCTGTCCTGGAGACATGTGGGCAGCGTGCGGGGGCTGTGTGTTCCCCCTTCATGTCTGACATTATCTGCAGGAAGATGCTGTCAGGGGCTGAGCAGAGAATCACTCAGGAATCGGCCCTGCTTACACAACAATAAATTAATTATGGCACCCAATTATATGCTGCTGATTACTCAATTATGCACGTTTGTGTAGTAACATGCCTCTGTGTGACAGGACATCAGGCGTGCTGGCACCTCCTTCTGTACAACCAGTTCTCCCTAGACAGAGCTGACACAGATCCTCTGAAAGTCGAGTGCGGACCAAAGACAGACACTTTATGATGTGCAAATGAGTGTGTTATTATAATACACTGTGCATGGTTTGTGTTTAATATATGACGGAGCAATTAATAGATCATTATAAAAGACCAAGGCGGTGCGTATTTGTTGTCTGATTCACTCAGTAGCAGCATTCTCTAGAGCAGGATTAGGCAACCACACCCGGCCTGGATTTGGGACTCAGATAGGGGGAGATTTATCAAGGCTTGGAGAGAGATAAGGTGGGGAGAAATAAGGAATCAACCAATCAGCTTATGTCATTGTACAGACTGTGGGGTCTATTTACTAAGCCTTGGATGGAGATAAAGTACCAGCCAATCAGCTCCTAACTGTCATTTTCCAAACCCAGGCTATGACATGACAGTTAGGTGCTGATTGGCTGGTACTTTATCTCCATTTACTGTATCTCCATCCAAGGCTTAGTAAATAGACCCTTGTGTTTTAAAAATGACAGAAGCTGAGGGGTCTCCACTTCATACTTGCCTACTCTCCCAGAATGGCCGGGAGGCTCCCGACAATCGGGTGACCCTCCCGGCCCCCCGGAAAGCAGTCAAGCCACCCGAGTCTTAATGTGTAAAGTGGGTGGTCCGGGCAGTCGATGATGCGATTCTTGCTGAATCGCGTCATCATAGCCACGCCCCCTGCAGTATAATGCCGGTGATCACGGCATTACAGAGCAGAGGCGTGGCTTAAAGGAGGTGTCGCTGTAACCCCGCCCCATCCTGCCTCTGTCCCGCCCCCATCCCGCCTCCGACCCACCCCCTCCTCACATCACAGACCTCCCCTGCTCTCCTGCTAAGCCGACCTGGCTGCTCTCTCCCGGATAGAGCAGCCAGAATGTCGGCATGTATGCACTTTCTCTCTCTCCAAGCTTTGATAAATCTCTCCCATAGCCACTTAGCTCTGGGACTAGTGCTGCAAAACTGCAGAGATTAATTTATTAACATTTACTAATATAGTGCCAGCATATTCCATTGCGATTTACAGTGGAAGGCTACCCTTATTACATCACTCTGGCACATACTTGTCTACTCTCCTGGAATGGCCGGGAGGCTCCCAAAAATCGTGTGGCACTCCTGGCCACCCGGAAAAGTAGGCAAGTCTCCCGGAGCTTTGTAGAAACCCCCGGTGACTCCAGCAGCCACCTGCGCCTGTCTGCACCCATCTACAGAAAGAGGAAAAGTGGGCGGGGCGATGACGCGATTCGCTGCAAATCACGTCATCGTAGCCCCTCTCCCAGCTTTGCAATGCCGGTAATGAAGGCGTTGCATAGCCACGCACCCTGACTGCCTCCTTTTCTCTTACTTCCTAGATGATACTGGGGATCCATTTCATACAATGGGGTACAGACGGGTCCACTAGGAGCCTTGGGCACTTTAAGAATTTGATAGTGTGCGCTGGCTCCTCCATCTATGCCCCTCCTACCAGACTCAGTTTAGAAAATGTGCCCGGAGGAGCCGGTCACGTTGTATGGAAGCTCCTGAAGAGTTTTCTGCATTTATTTTTTCTGTTGTTATTTTCAGGCAGAACTGGATGGCATCAGCCTGCCTGCTTCATGGAACTTAGGGGGGGGGAGGGGGGGGCAACCTCTTGAAGGGTTAATGGTCCCGTTCCCCACTGACAGGACACTAGCTCCTGAGGGAACTATTCACACACCCCACCACGGCAAGCGTACATTCCCGCAGCATGCCGCCACCCCTAACAGAGCCAGAAGTTAGAAGAGTGGTGAGTACTAAGCCGGAGTCCCGGTTAGCGGGTCGCCGACCATTATGGCGGCATGAGGGTACAGAGACGCACGGCTTCTATGGGGGCGGCGGAGTCTCCAGACTTAGTACACAGTGCGAATACACCGCTTCTGAGGGAGCGAACTGAGTCTAAGTACACTACGTGTGTACACAGTACCCAGACTGGCATTACAGACTTAAAAGGCAACTGACTCCATTTTAAGCACTAAAAATTACCTCAGACAGTATATAAAAGTGGGAAGACCGCGCGCCATTGATGGGGCGGGGCTTCATATGAGCGTATCCCTCAGCTCACCAGCACCATTTTCCCTCTGCAGTGGACACAGATGCTGACTATCAGGGACGCGCAGCTTCTCCGGAGAGACTCCAGATTACCTCAGCGGTTCCAGGGGGTCATAGCGCTTCCTAGTGTACTAAGTCTCAAATCTGGGTACTTAGTCTGCAACCCGGCTAAGCTTGGCATTAGCAGTAAGGGCGCTGTGTGCTGGCTCCAGGCTATCTCTGTGTCTCTCTTGAAGGGCTCTTTGTGGGTTAATTGTGCATTTAACCTTTTCCTGTGTGTGTGTGCTGTCACTGTCACAGTGTGTCAGACAAAGAGTGTGTTTCATGTAAGGCACAGTGTTCCTCTTCTCCAGGGGGTTCACTACAGTGTACTCAGTGCAGTGTACCTTCCCAGGCTAGTGGGGCAGAGCCAGCTTGGCTGGATAACATTAGGGGAATGATTTCCAATATCTCTTCTAAATTGTCCCGCAATGAGGAAGAGACGCAATACTTAAGACAATCGATGACTGAGTTTATGAACAAAGACTCAGTACCCAAACCAGCGTCTCAGTCCCCTGTCATTTGTCCGCAAAAACTTACTTTGGCTCATATCCTGCAGTCGGACTCTGATGATGAGGAGTCAGTCATGGAGGAGGGGGAGGTGGACTCAGAGGTGGGGGATGCTGCTCTGTCGCAGGGAATAGAGGCTCTCATAGAAGCTATCAGAGATATTCTGCATATCCCTGATAAGGTAACAGAGGAGACTGAGGAGTCTTATTTTAATATAAAAAATAAATCCTCAGCCACTTTTCCTGTGTCAAAGGAACTAAATACCCTATTTGAAGAACCGTGGGTTAATCCTGATAGGAAATTTCAGATCCCTAAAAGGTTGATATCATCTTTTCACTTTCCTTCTGAGGATAGAAAGAAATGGGAAAATCCACCGATAGTGGATACATCAATATCCAGACTGTCACGGAAAATTGTATTACCTGTCCCGGGTGCAGCCTCCCTAAAAGACACAGCTGATCGTAGAATTCAGAATACACTCAAATCTTTGTATACAGCTGCTGGGGTGGCACAAAGACACACTATAGTATGTGGGTCGATTACTAAGGTCATCGCAAAACGGTCAAGTAACCTAATTGAGGGGTTAGGTACCTTGCCTAAGGGGGAGATTATTTTACTCCTACAACATATACAGGACTCTGCAAATTTGATGGTGGAAGCCATAAAAGAAATAGGCTTACTTAATGCACGCATCACTGCTATGGCAGTGTCAGCACGCAGAGGCTTATGGCTACACCAGTGGACTGCCGACGCGGACTCCAGGAAAGGCGTGGAAGGCCCACCCTTCACAGGAGAGGCCTTATTTGGAGATGAACTAGACAAATGGATCTCCAAAGCTACTGCGGGTAAGTGCACGTATCTTCCTTCTGCAGCTCCCCCAGCCAGGAAGGCTTACTCAGGACCGAATCTACAGTCCTTTCGGACTGCCAAGTTTAAGGGCAAAACCAGAGGTTCTTCTACAGCCACAAGAGGCTCTAGAGATAAACCACAAAAACCAGTAACTGCAGGTTCACAGGAACGGAGCTCAAGTTCTGCTTCCTCAAAGCCTTCAGCATGACAGTGGACCGCGAGGCCTGGAAGACCGGCAGGTGGGAGCCCGACTAAAATTTTTCAGTCACATCTGGACAACATGATGCCATGATCCCTGGGTCATAGATCTTAATTCCCAGGGCTACAGACTGGAGTTTCAGGAGCTCCCATCTCACAGATTCTTCAAATCAGGCTTACCAGTTTCACAGGAAGCAAGTATAACCTTACAGGACGCTGTTCAAAAACTGGTACAGACTCAGGTCATTGTTCCAGTTCCACCTCATCTCCAAAATAAGAAGATTTATGGTAGACTTACCATTGTTAAATCTCTTTCTGCGAGGTACACTGGATTCCACAGGGAATAACATTGGGGTGTAGAGTTGGATCTTGATCCGAGGCACCAACAGGCTAAAGCTTTGACTGTTCCCAGGATGCACTGCACAACCTCCTCTATAGCCTCGCCTCCAGGCACTGGAGCTCAGTTTTGTTAACCAGTCCAATGCAGTAGCAGGTAAGAGAGATGGTAGATGTTAGTCACATAGAACCACACTCTCACGACAGGAGAAGGGACTAGCCGCTAATGCCATCAAACCCAAAGAAGCTAAGTGCGTCAGGGTGGGCACCCTGTGGAATCCAGTGTACCTCGCAGAAAGATATTATCAATGGTAAATCTACCATAAATCTCCTTTTCTGCAGCGGGGTACACTGGTATTCCACAGGGAATAACATCTGGGATGACATAAATCAGTTCCTCATGGGAGGGGACGCACTGTAGTGGGCACAAGAACCCGGCATCTAAAGGAAGCATCCTGGGAGGTGGAAGTATCAAAGGCATAGAACCTGATGAACGTGTTCACTGAGGACCACGTAGCCGCCTTGCACAATTGTTCTGCGGACGCACCACGGCGGGGCGCCCAAGAAGGTCCAACAAACTGAGTAGAATGGGATTTGATAGCAGCAGGAGCTGGGAGCTCAGCCTGCGCATAAGCTTATGCAATCACCATTCTAATCCATCTGGCCAAGGTTTGCTTATTCGCAGGCCAGCCACGTTTGTGAAAACCAAAAAGTACAAAAAGGGAATCTGACCTCCTGAGAAAGGCAGTTCTTTCCACATAAATACGGAGAGCCCATACCACATCCAAAGATATTTCTTTGGAGGACAAACCAGAAGAGATGAAGGCCGGAACCACAATCTCCTGGTTAAGGTGAAAAGATGATACCACCTTAGGCAAATAACCTGGGCGAGTTCGGAGAACTGCCCGGTCATGGTGAAAAATCAGAAAGGGTGGGCGACAGGACAAAGCACCTAAGTCCGACACCCTCCTAGCAGAGGCAATAGCCAACAGAAACACAACCTTAAGCGTAAGGCATTTAAGGTCCACAGACTCAAGAGGTTCAAATGGAGACTCTTGCAGGGCATTTAAGATGACAGACAGATCCCATGGAGCCACAGGAGGGACATAGGGAGGCTGAATCTTTAGAACACCCTGAGTGAAAGTGTGAATGTCAGGAAGAGATGCAACTTTTCTCTGAAACCACACCGACAAGGCAGATATATGAACCTTGAGGGAGGCCAAACGAAGGCCCAAGTCTAGTGCTTGTTGTAGAAAAGCCAAAAGTCTGGAAGTTCGATCAAACTTCTTAGCAGCACACCATGTGAAGAATTCCAGACCCTGTAATAAATCCAAGCTGAAGCTGGTTTACGGGCTTTCATCATAGTTTGAATGATCACCTCAGAGAATCCTTTTGCTCTCAGGAGTAATGCTTCAAGAGCCACGCCGTCAAAGCAAGTCTGGCCAGGTCCAGGTAGACACAAGGGCCCTGAACAAGGAGGTCTGGGCATTGAGGAAGTAGAAGAGGACGCTCTATCGAGAAACCCTGCAGGTCTGAGAACCAATGTCGTCTGGGCCACGCTGGAGCGATTAGAAGTAGTATTCATCCTTCTTGCTTGAACTTCCGTATTACCCTGGGCAGGATTGACACTGGAGGGAACACGTATGGCACCCGAAAGTTCCATGGAATTGCCAATGCGTCCACGAATGCTGCTTGAGGATCCCTTATCCTTGCTCCGAAGACCGGAACCTTGTGATTGTGTCGAGAAGCCATCAGGTCTACATCTGGTAGGCCCCACTTGTCCACTAGGAGTTGAAAGACTTCTGGATGTAGGTTCCACTCTCCGGCGTGCACATCCTGATGACTGAGGAAGTCCGCTTCCCAGTTGAGGACTCCCGGAATGAACACTGCCGATATAGCTGGCAGATGGCGTTCCGCCCATTGGAGGATTTTTGACACTTCCATCATTACCATGCGGCTTTGAGTGCCGCCTTGATGATATATGTACGCCACCGTGGTGGCATTGTCTGATTGTACTTGAACCGACCCTGGAGAGAGTGTTGCTCCAACACCGCGCCCCGACCTCACAGACTGGCGTCCGTTGTCAGGAGGACCCAGTCAGAGATCCAGAAGGGACGCCCCTGCTCAACTGTTGGTCCTGAAGCCACCAGCTCAGTGATAGATGAACCTCCGGAGTCAAGGAGATCATTTGAGACCTGATCTGGTGAGGCAAGCCATCCCACTTGGAAAGGATTAACCTCTGCAGAGGGCGGGAAGGAAATTGAGCGTACTCTACCATGTTGAATGCCGACACCATGAGGCCTAGTACTTGCATCGCCGAGTGTACTGACGCTCTCTGGCGAGAGAGGAAGTATCTGATCCTGTCCTGAAGTTTCAGGACCTTCTCTGGAGACAAGAACAATCGTTGGTTGTGTGTGTCCAACAATGCCCCCAGGTGCACCATGCTCTAAACAGGGACCAGCGAGGACTTCTTCCAGTTGATGAGCCACCCATGGGCTTGTAGGAATTGGATCGTCAGTTCCAGATGACTGAGGAGAACCTCTGAGGAGTTCGCCAGGATCAGCAAGTCGTCCAGATACGGCATGATCCTGACACCCTGACGGCAGAGAAGAGCCGTCATGACTGCCATGACCTTGGTGAAGATCCGAGGAGCTGTTGTCAGTCCAAAAGGCAAGGCCTGGAATTGATAATGTAGGTTGCCAATAGCAAACTGCAGATATTGCTGATGTGACATGGCAATAGGAATGTGCAGGTAAGCATCCTGTATATCCAGGGATACCATATAGTCCTTGGGTTTCATGGCTAGTACAATAGAACGCAGGGTTTCCATACGGCATTTGGATACCCCCACAAATTTGTTCAAAGATTTGAGGTTGAGTATAGGCCGGGAGGACCCATTTGGTTTCGGGACTAGAAACAGGGTCGAATAGTAGCCCCTGCCTCTTTGAGACAGAGGTACCGACACAATCACTCCAGTATCTAGGAGAGATTGTACAACCAAGTGTAAAGTCTGTGCTTTCAGCGGATCCGAAGGGATAACCGTCGAGCAGAACTGCTGAGGGGGACATCTCTTGAAGGAGATCGCGTACCCGTGAGAGACAACTTCCCGCATCCAGGCATCTGAAGTGATCTTTAACAGGCCTGGGCGAACTGCAGAAGTCGGCCTCCCACCCTAGGTCCACCAGGGGGAGTCCCGCTCTGTCATGCCGCAGGCTTGTCCTGTTTGGAAGCAGGCTGATGGGTGGCCCAAGATTGCTTAGACTTGGGCTTGGTGGTTTTGGAAGTACAAGCCTGTCTCGGGTACGCCTGACCCTTTGCTTTACCTGGAGGTCGAAAGGAACGAAAAGTGGTACTCTTAGCATTCGGAGCTGAAGGATTAGTACTTGGGAGAAATGCAGTCTTAGCTGTTGCCAAGTCAGTCACGATCTTGTTCAGATCCTCTCCAAATAGTATGTCTCCCTTAAAAGGGAGAATCTCCAAGATTTTTTTTGAGTCCAGGTCCACTTTCCAGGACCTTAATCTCAAAATCCGGTGAGCCAGGATAGACGTAGTAGACGCCTTGGCCGCCATTACACCTGCATCAGAGGCCACTTCCTGAATATAGTTAGAGGCTGTGGTAATATAAATGACAGATATTGTCTGGCACTATCAGAATAATTAGGTAGCTCATCCTCAATTGCCTGAACCCATGCTTCAATAGCTTTTGCAGCCCAAGAGGCTGCCATTGTCGGTCTATGCACAGCACTGGTAAGTGTGTAAATAGACTTCAGGCATCCCTCCACATGCTTATCTGTCAGTTCCTTCAGTGAGGTGACAGTGTTGACAGGTGGAGTAGAAGATACCACTAGACAGACGGGAGAGTCCACCGGCGGTGGAGTTTCCCACTTATTACTCAACTCCGCAGGGATAGGGTAACAAGCTAGCATCTTTTTGGACAGGGACATTTTTTTCCCTGGAGATGACCAGGATTCCTGACATATATCAATTAAAAGGTCAGAATGCAGTAAAAGGACTGGAAAAGAGCAAATGTAGTTCCACTGCACGAAAGTGGAAGCAAGGAAGAAGCAAGTAAATACAGACCAGTAAGCCTTACATCAGTAGTAGGGAAAGTAATGGAAAAACTATTAAAACAAAGAGTTGTGGAATATCTTAAATCAAACAATTTACAAGATCCAAAACAGCATGGATGTACTGGTGGGAGATCATGCCAAACAAATCTTATTGACTTTTTTGACTCTGTGATGAAAATAATAGATCAAGGGGGAGCTGTAGATGTAGCATATCTAGACTTTAGTAAGGCATTTGACACTGTCCCACATCGCAGACTGTTAAATAAACTTGAAAGCGTGGGGGTGGATTATAAAACAGTTAAATATCCTGGTTGCAGGATAGGAAACAGACAGTTGTAGTAAATGGAGTGCAATCTATGGAGGGATTTGTTACCAGTGGAGTACCACAGGGATCTGTACTTGGTCCAGTTCTCTTTAATATCTTTGTTGGTGACATTGCAGATGGTATTGAAGGGAAGATATGCCTTTTTTTGCAGATGATACAAAGATATGCAACAGGGTAGACACACCGAGAGGGGTAAAACAAATGATTGATGACCTAGGTAGGCTTGAGAAATAGTCAAGAACATGGCAACTACAGTTTAATGCTAAAAAATGCAAAATCATGCACTTGGGTCTCAAAAACCCAAAGGCTAAATATAGTATCAAGGGTACTATAATGGAAACTGCTGAGGAGGAAAGGGATTTAGGAGTCACTATTTCAAGTCGGAATAGCCTCCCATCAGAGGTGGTAGAGGCTAAGTCTGTAGAGCAATTTAAACATGCTTGGGATAGGCATATGAATATCCTTACACCAAATTAAGGTTCAAAAAGGGTTGAGATTGCCTAAAGGATAAAAAAAAGGGGCAGACTAGATAAGCCAAGTGGTTCTTATCTGCCGTCAAATTCTGTTTTCTATGTTTAACCTTCTGACGTTTAAAGTTATCAAGTTTATTCGACGTAGCGGGGGGTTCAATATCATCATCAATCTGGAGAATCAGCTTGATAGCCTCCACTAGGTCAGGAACATCAACTTGAGTTGTAGATTCCTCATCAGAAGCAACTGTATCAGTGTCTGACGGATCAGTATAATCCCCATCCTCATCGGAAGAATCATCCGAAATATTAGTGGATTGTGAGGAAGAAATGTCCCGTTTAGATGACCCCTTGGCCCCAGCAGGGCGAGGGGTAGGTTTTGGTCTAACCAAAGACGGATTTCCGCCCAAGGCGGGTTAACTATAGGGACAATATGTGGCTGCAATGGCGCAGGAGGTCCCACAAGCCGCGTTACAAGCGTCGTCAGCATATTTGAAAAAGCAGCCTAAGGTGGGTCTTGATTTGCCACAGGTGCTGCAGACTGACTGGAAGGTGCAGGGCACGCAGTACCTGAACCCTCAGCTGAAACCTTTTCATCAGTCAAATCCGTGGCGCCAGCACTGCATGATGCAGGAGCGTCAGTGAATTTCCCGCACTGTGTAGCAGACATTGTTGGGTGAGGGAGAGAGAGAGAGAGATGCAGCTCCAAGGCGGGAACAGCAGCAGTAGATGGTGCCCGGAGCTGGGGGAGGGGCTACAGGTCAGCGCCTTATCCCCTCTGCTGGACTTCACCACCAGGTACTATGGAGCCTATATTAAACGATTTTTAGTAAATCCGACCTGTGCTCCCTGCCCTAGTGGTTTTAGTGGGGTCCCTGTACGGCCACAATGTCCACGCCAGCGGCACGGTCCGTCTCCTGGGACCGCGTCCGGATCGCGATTTACCGGAGGGTCCCACCTGGGGGACCCTCTTACCTCCTCCCTGTCGTGCAGCCACGCGATCCAGGAGAGCAGCAGCAGTGGTGTGCCTAGAAACCGGTGTGTCCCCGCTGCAAGTACCTGGGAACCAGGCCGCAGGAGTATGCAGTGCTGCTGAGGGAGGTGATGGAGCCGCAGCACAGCTTGTCAGAATGACAGTCTTCTTAAAATCCTCTTTTCAGGGCTGCCTAGCGCAGCCCCCCTTGTTAGTGACCTGCACTGCAGGCACCAACGTACAAACTGAGCTCGAGCGCCTGGAGGCGGGGCTATAGAGTAGGCGGTGCAGGGCATCCTGGGAACAGGCAAAGCTTTAGCCTGTTGTTGCCTCGGATCAAGATCCAACTCTACACCCCGATGTTATTCCCTGTGGAATCCAGTGTTCCCCGCTGCAGAAACAAGGGATATTGGGGTAATTCCAAGTTGATTGCAGCAGGAAATTTTTTAGCAGTTGGGCAAAACCATGTGCACTGCAGGGGGGGCAGATATAACATTTGCAGAGAGAGTTAGATTTGGGTGGGTTATATTGTTTCTGTGCAGGGTAAATACTGGCTGCTTTATTTTTACACTGCAATTTAGATTGCAGATTGAACACACCACACCCAAATCTAACTCTCTATGCACATGTTATATCTGCCTCCCCTGCAGTGCACATGGTTTTGCCCAACTGCTAACAAAGATCCTGCTGCGATCAACTCAGAATTACCCCCATTATTCCAACCTGTTTGTAGTACTGAAACCGGACGGTTCGGTAAGGCCGATTTTGAACATCAAGTCATTGAACCCATGCTTACGAGTGTTCAAATTCAAAATGGAGTCTCTGACAGCGGTGATCTCAGGTCTGGAGGAAGGGGAATTCCTAGTGTCTTTGGATATCAAGGATACGTACCTTAACATTCCGATCTGGCCGCCTCATCAGGCTTATCTACGGTTTGCACTGCAGGACTGTCACTACCAGTTCCAGGCCCTGCCATTTGGTCTCTCAACGGCACCGAGAGTGTTTACCAAGGTGATGGCAGAGATGATGTTACTACTACGCAAACAGGGAGTAAACATAATTCCATACCTGGATGATCTTCTGATAAATGCACCGTCCAGGGAGCGGTTGATGGCCAGTATTCGCCTCTCAACCAGGCTACTCCTGGATCACGGGTGGATTCTGAACTTACCAAAATTTCATCTGGAACCGACGCAGAGGCTTTCCTTGCTGGGAATGATACTGGACACGAAATCTCAAAGAGTGTTCCTTCCCGTGGAGAAGGCTATGGAAATCTAGTCGATGGTTCGTGCTGTCCTGAAGCCAACCCGGATCTCGGTGCATCTGTGCATTCGCCTTCTGGGGAAAATGGTGGCCTCTTATGAGGTGCTTCAGTACGGGAGGTTTCATGCGAGGCCCTTCCAGTTAGATATATTGGACCAATAGTCCGGATCGCATCTTCATATGCACCAGAGGATCCGACTGTCGACAAGAGCCAGGATCTCCCTTCTGTGGTGGCTACAGACTTCTCACCTCATCGAGGGTCGGAAGTTCGGGATTCAGAATTGGATTCTGCTAACCACGGATGCAAGCCTCAGAGGTTGGGGAGCAGTCACCCAGGGGATGCAGTTTCAAGGAAGATGGTCAAGCCAGGAAGGCGTCCTTCCAATAAACATCCTGGAACTCAAGGCTATTTACAATGCCCTTCTGCAGGCTTCATCTCTACTTCGGAATCAGGCCATTCAAGTCCAGTCGGACAATGTAACAGCGGTAACGTACATAAACCGACAGGGCGGAACGAAAAGCAGAGCAGCAATGTCAGATGTGTCAAAAAATCTCCTCTGGGCGGAAAAACACGCCGTGGCGTTGTCGGTGGTCTTCATTCCGGGAGTAGACAACTGGGTAGCAGACTTCCTCAGGAGACACGATCTGCACTCGGAGGTGTTCAGGTGCTTGACACGTTGGTGGGGATATCCACAAATCGACATGATGGCCTCTCGTCTCAACAAGAAACTCAAGCGGTATTGTTCCAGGTCGACGCTCTGACAACTCCGTGGGTCTACCAGATGGTGTACATGTTTCCTCCACTTCCTCTGATGCCAAGAATTCTAAAAAGAATAAGAAGGGAAAAGGTTCAAGCAATTCTCATTGCTTCGGACTGGCCAAGACGGGCCTGGTACGCAAAAATCCGTGGCCTCTGCCTCTTCACGAGGATCTTCTGCAACAGGGCCCGTTCGTCTATCAGGACTTACCGTGCCTACGTTTAACGGCATGAAGGTTGAGCGGCTGATCTTAGCCAGCAGAGGGATTCCTGACAAGGTCATCCCTATGATAATGTCGATATTATCTTAAACCATAAAGCTATACCTCTAAATACACTTTTACCATGGAGCCGCTGCGGCCTCTAGACTTAATACACACGCTACGCACTTCGCACGCTATTTGCGTACAGAGTCCTGTACGTTGTGTACACACGCCGCCTGGGTGTACAGAGTACGCACAGCGCGCGCACACACTTAATAAACTTTAAACCTTATTCGTAATGCAAATGCAATGTTATTCTTACACTCTAAACCTTGTGCCGCAAAGCACTGTAATGATGATACACCTTAAACCTTACGCAGTGCTGAAGGTATAAAGTACCCGCTGTGCGTACACATCTTATCAATACACTTTAAAACCTTATACAGTTAATTACACTTTAAACCCTTATACAGTTAAATACACTTTAAACCCCTAGCAGGGAAATGAGGACACAACCCCGATTTGTAGTTAACCGCTGGGTTCTAAGGCCACAGTGGATTATTTGAAAGGGGATAACAGTACAAGTTATACACTACAAAGCTAACAAGATAAATCTACAACAGAATAATGGCTACAGTCAATGTACATACGTGAGAATGTTCGCTTGCGCAACCTGGACCAGTCCTCCGCTCATCAGGTAGATAGCGTTCAGAGTCTTCTGACCGGCCGTCAACAACAGGCTTTTTATACACAACTTCCATATACAATACAATGGTTACTGTAATCCCTTTGTCTATTGGACACTGAGATGCATCTTTGCATTACAGGAGAGGTCATAGGTTGATTTGAAAAGGTGGGCGATGTCTTTCTCAACTGCTCTTGTGGGTGGTCTCCTCTGGATTCCCGCCGCATACATAATATACAGTAAATACAGTTTATATCTATATTCTACTTCTGCACATAACTATACGCAGGAACATGCAATCTTTCTCTAACCAACACCGGAATGTTACCCTTAAAATACCCTACAGCTGGATACTAGACATCACCCTATAACCTGTGTCTGTCCCTTCCTATCATGCAAAGGTGAATCCCCTAGTCCTGGAATCATTTAAACTGTTGATACTTGCTGATGTGGTGCAGGGGAGCTATGTGTACAAAGTGCACTATTTGGGTTAAATATGTAATGTTCTGATAACCGTCTATGCGCTCACAAACTCAGCCGTAAATACCCATACCACGCGCAGGATCGCGGGAGCGTTCATACGCAAATTGCGGATATGTGCACGCACGGCGGAATAAGTGCACGCGCAGCGGGCATGTGTGAGTGGTTAGTACATGATGTATGCATTACAATATTTATCGACTTTGACACCTACTATGATCCAAGCCAGGAAAGAGGTAACGTCTAAACATTACCATCGTATATGGAAGAAGTAAGTCTCTTGGTGTGAGACCAGACAACTTTTAATAACTGAGGTAGTAATTAAGTTACTTGTGCTCAAGCATGGCTATCCTTAAAACCTGTACTGTTAGTGTGACTTGGGGACTGAGGTTGGGAAATGCTGCTCTATATTATGGATCTATAGGTAATGATTTACATACACGTTTAGTAAAAGTGAACAAATACAATTTAAAATAACATATCAATTATCATGTAAATAAAATGATTAATATGTGCAAATGTTTGCTTAAGCATTTAGTTTATGCTTAAATAAATCATTTGTATTAGTGCATTTTTATATAACGTGCAATATAAATTATTATATAGAATTACGGGAATAAAACATAAAAACCAGTCTGAAACTATAGTGCGCTTTTATATAATTATCTATAATTATGTCTGATATCTTTATACAATGTCTGATTCAGGATTTCTATTTAATCTTGGACCTTATAAGTAATTTGTGCACAATTTTAATAACATGTTATTATACTGTAGGTTCCAATTGTGTCACTATAATCTGCACTACCCCCAAAGGCTGCACTGCATGTAATTTACGGGTGTGGATCATAGGTTCGACAGTAACTAGGTCGACAGTGTCTAGGTTGACACCTGAAATAGGTCGACGCGGTCATTAGGTCGACATGGGAAAAGGTCAACATGCGTTATTTATATATTTTTTGTGTTGTTTTCTTCGTAAAGTAATCGGCAACCCCAATTAGTGCACCGTGTTCGCTCGCCATGCTACGGGCAAGGTGCCTTGCTCCGCTGCGCTCGGCACAGGTTACTATTCCCAGTCGTAGTCCACATGGATCGTAAAGTATGAAAAAGTTAAAAAAATGAAAAAAAAAAAAAAAACTAAAAGTAAAAAAAATCATGTCGACCTTTTCACCTTTGTCGTGTTAACCTAATGACCATGTCGACCTAATGCATGTCTACCAATAGTGGTCGACCTAAAGACTGGATACCGTAATTTACTAAACAGGCACAGTTATACAATACAGAGTAATAAATTCTATTTGCCATATAAAGAGCACTCTGCAAACAGGGAGGGTCGCACTAAACTTCAAGAAAATGTAGCCTATCAATTCTCTCTTCTCTGCTGCTATTGAAGTGCTGCAGTAATGTCACTGGTTCTTAGTGATTTCATAGATTACATTTTAGCAGTGATAGCTTTCGCTATTGTATATAGACGACATGTGGTCTTAATATATTAAAGGGGAACTCTGGGGCGGATTTAGAGAGAGGATTTAAGTTCAAAGTGATTGACAGTTAAGGATCGTTTGGGGAGGTTATGGGGGGGGGGGGGGGTCTTCAGGTTGCCGACTGTTGGGATACCGGCGCACAGTATACCGGCGCCGGAATCCCGACAGCCGGCATACCAACAGTTTTTCTCCCTCGTGGGGGTCCACGACCCCCCTGGAGGGAGAATAAATAGCGTGGCGTGCACCACGCTATTTATTCTCCCTCCAGAGGGAGAATAGTTGTCGGTATGCCGGGTGTCAGGATTCCGGCACCGGTATACTGAGCGCCGGGATCCCAACAGCCGGCATACTGGATACCACCAGTTTACTCAAATGTGTGATAATCGACTGATCTGCGATTGGCGATCCATCTTTGTGTGCAGCTGCTTGGACTCGCAAGGCGGTCTCAATGCAAATCCAGGTGGCTGCGGCATATGCATATTTTTCGCAATCACACATTAAAAGCTGCGTCGGCATTCACGATTTTGCGTACGTCTCTGAATCAGGCCCTCTAATCTTTGAGTGCTGCTGATCACTGAGATTCAGTGCTTTCTTAAATATTATTTTAACCTACATTTAACAAAGAGATAAGACACAAATAAAAGGGCACAAATAATTCTACATCTTTGATATCTTGACATCAGAATGGCTGTAGTTTACATAGGTTGAAAAACACTGGTGTAGTGATATGTAGCGACCAGTCATTAAATAAGTAATAACTGCCCCCACAACACCCAAAGCCAAAAATGTGGAGAGGAAGGAGTGTAATTTCAAAACAAAAACATACCTGGCAGCTATCGTTTGATAATCCACAGCGGGCGCCAATTGCTATAATGTGCCAACGTTGCAATACTCTGATTATTGCCTACTGCTCAGAGTACATTTCACACACAATGAATGGGAGGTGATGAAACAATTATGGGGGAGGGTAAGTGACACTCACCTATCACTTATGCTGAGCATTATGAGGAGTATGGGGCAGGGGCATAGCCAGAACTTTGTGGGCCCCATAGCAACATTTTGAAGGGGCCCCCATCCCAATGCTTCTAGAAAGTCACTTCTCTGCAGCAGTTGTTAATTTTATGCCCTATAGTAGTGCCCTAGTTCATTATCTGAACCATGGTAGAGCCTTATTTAATGTTATGCCGCATAGTAATGCCCTAGTTTCTTTTATGAATCATAGTAGTGATTAAGTTCACCCTATGTCACATCTCAGTGCCTCCAATACACATTATGCCGCACAGTACCCCCAATTCACATTATTATATATAGTGCTCCCCATTCATATTGTGCCTCATTACAGAGCCCCATTTCATATTATATAACATTTAAATCCCCTACAGTTAATTTTATACCACAGTAAAACGAGCAGGGGCATATCTAGATATATTGCAGGCCCCAAGGAAAAGTTTGAAAGGACCCCTACGTACTACCCAATGGCGAAAAATGTATATAACACATGTAACTTTGACAGGGAAGGTGGGCCTCTTTCAGCTCTGGGCCCCATAGCAGCTGCAATGTCTGCACCTATGGTAGCTACGCCCTTGGTATGGGGGCATTACTATTATCGGGGGCCTCGCAAAACTTCCAAGTAGTATATTCAAAGTATTATTTCATTTTTTATCCCACCACTCCACCTCAAACAAGCCTAATATACATAACATTCGACAGAAGTAATAGAGAAATTTTGAATTTTTGGGATATTTATAAATCAGCGTATGACATTAATTACACACTAGTCATTGGGTTACAACATGCATGTAATTGAATGACATCCCCTCCACACAAAAATGCTATTCAGAATCCGAGAGTATGGATAATTTTTATTCTCATTTCAAGCTGCTGAAACTCAGGTTCCTGGACAGGATAGGGTTAATGAATGAGGCCTGCTCTCTGAACTAGTGGAAAAATCCATAACAACAAAAAAGTTCCCCCTCCTTTCACTCCCTTTCCTTCACCCCTAGAGCCTAACAATGGAACTTCCCTCCTCTCCCCCTTTCGCTTGGCCCATTATCTTGTGTATTTCGGGAAAGTTCAGTCCATCTTCTCAGTTATAAACATGGGTAATCTGGGTTAATTTGGTCTGGCATTAAAATGGTTAATTTGCTGAGCTGTTGAACACAATAAGCGTCCATTCAGATACTGTTCACACAAGAAGTACATGTTGTGTTGTGTTGGTTATACTCAAATTTTCAATGGCCGTTGCTCGCTCACTTAAGATGTATAAGATAAAGCACTTAATGCAAGTTCATGGAAATATGTATTCCAATTTTTTTATTTTTTTTAAAGTAAATACCCCCCTTAGTTTCTTCCAACATTTTCTCTTGGGTCTGCTCAAGTTTGAGTTATTTGTTAAAAGGCATCTTTATGCGCTGCACCGACACCTGTAGTCCACACCCACAATGTACTTGTAGTTAAAGACCTGATTCTTCAGGGGACCCTCTGGTAACTGTGCCTGAACCCATGACCAGCCGGGGCAAGGTAAGGGTGATGTACTATACACAGTGACTGCAGATCTTGCATACCTAATACTAGTGGGCTATCACACAAAGACCAACATTTTCATGAATAGGATGACATATGTATGCTGTTTAGTCATATTCTGAGTTTCCACTACAGCTTTCTAGAAAGTAAAATTCAAATATGTGTTCCATATACCTCCCTTTAAAAGAGACATAGCTACTTCCAATGCTTTAAGACTTTGCCTAGAGTCCTGATATTGGACAAAAATCTCAAATACTAAAGCACAGCATGCTGGTTATACTTGTTGCAATATCACTGACGTGTTAAGGAATCTCTCTTTGTCAGTCCCAACCTTCTTTTCCAATACATTCCTTCTTTACTCAACCCGCTATATGTTCTTTACATGCAGTTTCTGGGGATGAGGTCCATAATTTTCTCCTCCAACTGACCCATCCCCTTTCTCTCTCTCCCAGCACCTACCTAGACCTAGCCCACCTCTTCAGATTGTCTCTTTCCACTGGCACCTTCCCACATCTTTAAACACCTTCTTGTCTCTACCATATTCAATTAAACTTTTGAATCTACCTCTTCCCTCCCATTCACATTCATATTTATAGAGTGGCTTGAATATACTGTAACTGCCTCACAAGATTCTCTTTTCACTCCCTCTGACCTGCTCCAGCCTAGATTCCATCCCTTCCCACCACAAGGATTGTCCTCACTAAAGTCACTATTGATCTTCTCTCTGCCAAGCCTAAGGGTCACTCCTTCTTGCCACTCCTAATCCAGGCCTCTGCCACTTTCATCACTGTAAACCGTCCTCTACTTCCTCACCGCCTTCATTCCATTGACCTTCATAACACTATTCTATCCTGGTTCACTACCTTCCTGTCTCTGGCTCCTCCCGTACACCTCTCTCATTTTGAACTAAGCAATTCCTTTGGTGTCCACTACCACCTCTGTGGTAATGACACCAAGATCTACCTCTCCAGGGGCAAACACAGATTTTTGCTGCCTAGTTGTCCTTACTATTGCCAAACTCTATAGGCACTCACATGCCTATCATTACCACCCTCATTGCCCCTTGCATTGATTTTGGGAGTGTTCTTCTCATTGCCAGTTTTCGGTTGCTGATCACACTGCATGATGTCTCATCGGAGCACCAAGACAACCCTCACACAAGATTACTGCAGCCAGATTAACCTCATGCATGAGTCTAAGCTGGAGTGAAACTGTGTAGGGGATGGGTTTCTGGGCTTCAAGGAAGTCGATGACATCATCTCCAAGCGCCGGTGAACCGACCCTCGCTATACTTTTAATGGGACCCGGATCGGATGACCTGGGTCACCCATTCGCACTGCCCCATTACTCGAGTCCTTCCCTGCTTACTGAATTCCTGGATCACTTGACCCAGTTATTTTTTGGGGACCCTTTTCCACTGAGCCCCGACCCGAGTTAACCGGCAATTACCCGGGTTATTGCAGTAGTGGAAAAGGGGTATAACTGGTTCAGTAAGTAATTACCTTACCTTTTGCTATAGTCGGGAACATTTTCCTACAGTCCGGAACATGACGTATTCAGAACCAGGTTTGCATTGCATTTGTAGCTTAGGCCACTGTGAGCCCCCACGGTGATGAAAGGCTTATGCTCGCAGGCAGCACCCACCCATTCCCAATTCATTGCCATACAGCACGATTGCTTGTAAAAATGGCAATCAGTAGTTACCTATGATAAACACTCTGACAATGCCCACTGTAGTGTTAGCAAACAGTGGTTAACATCTGATCTCTTCTACAAAGACCGTGAGCGTTCTTACACCAAACAGTTTATGATACTGATTGATTACTATTGTTACAAGTAGTCACACTATAGACATAACCCTCTTTCTTTCTTTTTTTTTTTCCAGCTGAATAAGAATAAGAAGATTGAGGGCCATAAAACCTTCCTTTTCCCTGGGCTAGTAGGTGTCTAATTAGCCATTGCTCAGGTCAGTTCACCATGGAAACGCCAAGGCTTAGGGTCCCAAGCCAAAGGTGTGTAGTCAGCATTCAAACTAAAGACGAGAACCCGAATAATATACAGTAACATGTACAGGGACTAAAATAGTGCTGGACACAGGGATGAATCATACACAGAGCTGAAGATGCGTTTGTGACATTATTGTGCCGGTTGTCACGTGGCTGGTTGTGTGACCTACAGGGGCAGATTTATGGAGCACTTGGCTGTATAATGATGAGTGGATTAATGAGGAGGCAGGATAGACTACACGTAGAACCTGCTAAAACCAAACTTTGTATATATGTCTTGGATTTACCTACGTCATAGCTTAGTGGGTGGCTGCAAATAACTGTCACAGTTTCCAGACCACCCAACAGGTCACATGCTCCAGGTCACAGGTGCACAGGGAGAGTTGACCAACTGTCACATTTTCCAGAGTACAATGGTGATGCATAAATATGCCTATTTGTAGGTGTTTCCTTTGCACCTAGAATAGGTCTGGTGCGTATGTGCACGGATGGTGATGACCAGTAGCAAACCAAGATTATGGATGGGGGTGGGTACACCACAAGATGCATAAACCTATGCATACAGGTGAATAGACTAATTTTCCCCATGCACCCAATGCGTGAGCATGTCA
Organism: Pseudophryne corroboree; assembly: GCF_028390025.1. Taxonomy (NCBI): domain Eukaryota; kingdom Metazoa; phylum Chordata; class Amphibia; order Anura; family Myobatrachidae; genus Pseudophryne; species Pseudophryne corroboree. The sequence goes on along the minus strand of NC_086450.1, from coordinate 62,576,185 downwards.
CATAATCTCTTTCCAACTCCGCATCAGTACCATCATATTTTAGCATTCTAGAATATACTTCAAGACCTGGCCATGTTTAGACCTTTTCCAGGGCAGTATGTAGGTAATTTTCCCCTATTTCTACACTAATATATTTTTTATCTAAAGGCCCCGATACATCAGCTACCCTGTTCCCCTGATCCAACAGCATCGGTGATCCACTGGCGACCATCAATGATCTACGATCCAACAGGGAAATTAATCGTGTTAAAATCCCTGATTTGCTGATCCGGACCATTTTCAGTTGAAATTGGGGAATAGGGATTTTTAAACATGTTTAATATTCCCGATTCCCGGTCCCGTCCGTCAGAGGATTGGCAAATAGCACCAATATGTCGCTAATGTATGGGGGCCATTACATATTATGTGAATATTGTGGATGAACTGGTATGCTCAGAACATTCCCCTATATAGGGGTATATAGAGGGCTATGTACAGTGTGGTACCAAGGCGGCACTGCACCCTGTAACTGCCCCACCCACTAAGTGCATGACATCATGATATTGCAATAACAGGGCGGGGCTGTCAGCAGTGGGTAGCTTGGCACTGCCCAGAGGTTCCTCAGGATGCTTCGAGCAGCTGTACAGGCTGCAGGGTGAGCTCTGTTCCTGAACCCTCCTAGCCAGATGCAAAAGCGACGTTACTGACCCCAGGGTTCTGATCATTGGGCGATTACACCTCTTGTACAATGCTAATAGCGACCCTGGTTATGTAATAGGTTCCAAGGTTACAGTTTTGCCCTATAACTGACTGCAGCTTTATATTAAGATGCAAATCCGCCAAAATCACGCCGGTTCTGTGTTCTCAGAACCTATTACATAATTCCCACAATGTCAGCCTGTATGCCCAAGGAAATGTGCTACATACTGTACACGTGCGTGTGTGTGTGTATACATATATATATATATATATATATATATATATAAATAATCTCAACTAATTCTGGCAAGCATGGGGATTTTTGTGGGTCCTATAATGACACATAAAAGACCAAGATACCATTGAGAAGACATGTGTGACCTTTTGATTGAAATTAGGTGTTGGTCATAAAAAAACCCTTAGGCTTTTGCGGGGGATCAGCAGCTGCCCCTGACCCCCCCTCATGATTTGATCTGCAGATGTAAATAATAATTTATGGGAGCAACAAATATGGTGCAGTGCAGCCCTGGCCCCAGGCTGGAGCAGCTAAAGGGATGGGAATTAATAGAAAGCAGCACCAGGGGCCAGGAGCTATTAGCAGGCGCTATTCTTCACAGCTCCCATCAGGATTAATCATTGAGAGTTAATTTGAAGCTCAGACAAGTTGCTGTTAATTTAGTGCGGGGAGGACGGGATGGGGAGAGCCCAAACCCCCCGAGTCCCATTAATCAGCAGCCTCAGACGGCCCTGCCTTGATTACAATTTGCAAAAAAATTCATTAGCGCCTGGGCCAGTGACAATTTTTCTCTTTGCCTGTGATGTGACTCATTAGGCAGCCAAATGAAAGCTGTGATGATGGCTGCAATCAAACCCCTCCACTTGTTTATCTTCTCCCTGCCTCTCCAGTGCAAGATCAAGGCCCTCTCCAGCACCCACTCCCCTCTCCCTGCCTCCTCTCCAGGCTGCTTTTCCCCTAACACCTCCCCAGCAGACTGGCTCTCCCCTGACATCTCTCCCTGCACACTGGCTCTTACCTATCACCTACCCTGAAGACTGCCTCACCTCTAACACGTCTCCCTGCAGACTGGCTCTCCCCTAACACCTCTCCCTGCAGACTACCTCTCCACTAACACCTCTCCCTGCAGACTACCTCTCCACTAACACCTCTCCCTGCAGACTACCTCTCCACTAACACCTCTCCCAGTAGTTTGGCTCTTCCCTAACACCTCTCCCAGCAGACTGGCTCTCCCCTGACATCTCTCCCTGCAGACTGGCTCTTACCTATCACCTACTCTGAAGACTGTCTCACCTCTAAAATGTCTCCCTGCTGACTGGCTCTCCCCTAACACCTCACCCAGCAGATTGGCTCTCCCCTAACACCTCTCCCAGCAGTTTGCCTCTCCCCTAACACCTCTACCAGCAGATTGTCTCTCCCCTAAAACCTCAACCTGCATACTGGCTCTCCCCAGATACCTCTCCCTGCAGACTGTCTCTTCTATAACACTTCAAACTGCAGACTAGCTCTCCCCTCACTACTTTCTCTGCAGACTGGCTCTACCCTAACACCTCTCCCTGCATACTGACTATCCCCAAACACCCCACTGCAGAATGGCTCTCCCCACCTCTCCCTGCATACAGTCCTGGCTCTCCTCTAACAATTCCCCGTGCAGACTGACTCTCCCCTAACACCTCTCCCTGCAGACTGACTCTCCCCTAACACCTCTCCCTGCAGAATGGCTCTGCCCAAACACATCTCTCCAGGCTGGCTCTCCCCTATCACACTTCTCTCCAGGCTGGCTGTCCCCTAACTACTCTCCCTGCAGACTGGCTCTCCCCTATTACATCTTTTTTCATGCTGACTCTCCCCTATGTACTCTCTCTATGCAGACTGGCTCTCCTCCAACTACTCTCTCTGCTGCAGAAACCTCTCTTTGCTGCAGACTAGCTCTCCCTCTACTAACACCACTCTGTAGACTGGCTCTCCCTCTACTAACACCACTCTCTGTAGACTGGCTCTCCCTCTATTAACACCACTCTCTGTAGACTGGCTCTCCCTCTACTGACACCACTCTCTGTAGACTGGCTCTCCCTCTACTAACACCACTCTCTGTAGACTGGCTCTCCCTCTACTAACACCACTCTCTGTAGACTGGCTCTCCCTCTACTAACACCACTCTCTGTAGACTGGCTCTCCCTCTACTAACACCACTCTCTGTAGACTGGCTCTCCCTCTACTAACACCACTCTCTGTAGACTGGCTCTCCCTCTACTAACACCACTCTCTGTAGACTGGCTCTCCCTCTACTAACACCACTCTCTGTAGACTGGCTCTCCCTCTACTGACACCACTCTCTGTAGACTGGCTCTCCCTCTACTGACACCACTCTCTGTAGACTGGCTCTCCCTCTACTGACACCACTCTCTGTAGACTGGCTCTCCCTCTACTAACACCACTCTCTGTAGACTGGCTCTCCCTCTACTAACACCACTCTCTGTAGACTGGCTCTCCCTCTACTAACACCACTCACTGTAGGCTGGATCTCCCTCTACTAACACCACTCTCTGTAGACTGGCTCTCCCTCTACTAACACCACTCTCTGTAGACTGGCTCTCCCTCTACTAACACCACTCTCTGTAGACTGGCTCTCCCTCTACTGACACCACTCTCTGTAGACTGGCTCTCCCTCTACTGACACCACTCTCTGTAGACTGGCTCTCCCTCTACTAACACCACTCTCTGTAGGCTGGATCTCCCTCTACTAACACCACTCTCTGTAGACTGGCTCTCCCTCTACTGACACCACTCTCTGTAGACTGGCTCTCCCTCTACTGACACCACTCTCTGTAGACTGGCTCTCCCTCTACTAACACCACTCTCTGTAGGCTGGATCTCCCCTTACTCCTCTCTCCCTGTGACTATAGGCACCAGCTATGTGGGTACTCCGAGTGCATGGTCACCCCCAGTATTTCTGCTGCCACAATCCATATTTATGCATGCCAGTCAAATGGAGGGGCACCCCCAAATTATTTTGCTTCTGGGCCTGTAACCCACAAATTTGCTCCTGGGCCTGTACCTGCTTAGCCTAGTAACTGTACCTCGCTGCAGCTTTCCACAGCACTCTCCCACGTTACTTTGCAAACTGCCCCTTACTACAGCTCACTATCTGTCTACAGGAAGGTGTTATTGTTTTACCTCCAACAAAATGGATCCTATCTCTCCCAGCATCACTATATAGACTGGTCTATCATTGACGCTTATGCTTGGAAATGTTTTCTTCAGGCCTTACGCTCCCCCACTCCAATTCCTCCTACCTCTAGATTTTCCTGATCTTCGCTCTTGGTTGACACTTTCCGGTCACCCACCCAATATCTCCAGGCCCCCTCCATACTTACTGGTAAACTCTGGTTCCTTATCCACTCAATATCCTATGATGTCCAACCTCTTCTGCTTGTTGCCTAACTCAGCACCACATAGGAATCATTGCTTATTTCTTTCACACCTTCAGAATTCCTTGGACGGACTAATGGCCCATGTGAGGTCTGTAGCCTGATACTGTGTGTGCTGTGTCCATGTGTATTTGGGCAGTACGGATGGTGTAATGGTTAGCATTACTGCCTCACAGCACTGAGGTCATGGGTTCAATTCCCACCATGGCCTTAACTGTGTGGAGTTTGTATATTCTCCCCGTACTTGCGTGGGTTTTCTTCCAGGTACTCCGGTTTCCTCCCACAATCCAAAAATATACTGGTAGGTTAATTGGTTCCCAACAAAATTAACCCTAGCGTGAATGTGTACATGTGATAGGGAATATGGATTGTAAGCTCCACTGGGGCAGGGACTGTTGTGAAAAGGCAAATATTCTCTGTACAGCGCTGCGGAATATGTGTGCGCTATATAAATAACTGTTAATACATAATAATAATGTGTGTACTCTGCAAATGTATGCACAGATCTGGCACAGTGGTGTTTGTTTATACAGACTTGTTTCGCCATTAGTGAGATGGGGTGTGTATTGCCTGGGCTTCTGCTGGCTTTTACCCTGCACTGAGTCTCATTGATGGGACTTTCTCCAATTCATTTTTTTTTTATATTCATAGTTAGGTGCAATATTGGGGACTATAGACTGACATCATAAAATAACCATTAGGCCTGTCTAATCATTCCATGTGTATGTTTCATTTCATCCATAGCATGCCTCCATTTCTTCCCTGTAATTATATATCATCCTACACCACGGCTGATGGAAGATTCCATGCACTCGTCACCTGGTTTCACTCGTCACCTGGTTTTATAAATTTGTCACAGCGCTGTTGCCTCTTCCTGGCAGGAAATGGGAAGGCGGTAAGCTAATTAATGTAGAAAAGATTAGAACATTAAAACATACAATTATTTGTATTTATTAATGTGTGTGAAACAGAGTAGCTGAATCTATGAAATATGACTATGTAATGACTGTGATTTGTAATTAGAAATGCATCACCAGAAGTTGTAATAGTCTTTTTCTGGGTTGCTGTACTCTTACATTTTATAGGAATGCCAAGCACTACACTGTATGCATAATATAGGTTATGGCAGTACGGATGGTGTAATGGTTAGCATTACTGTCACACAGAACTGAGGTCATGGGTTCAACTCCCATCATGGCCCTAAGTGTGTAGAGTTTGTATATTCCCCCCGTACTTGTGTGGGTTTCCTCCAGGTACTCTGGTTCCCTCCCACAATCCAAAAATATACTGGTAGGTTAATTGTCTCCCAACAAAATGAACCCTAGCGTGAATGTGTGTGTACATGTAGTAGGGAATATAGATTGTAAGCTCCACTGGGGCAGGGACTGATGTGAATGGACAATTATTCTCTGTAAAAGCGCTGCAGAATAACTGGTAATAAATAAATATATATATATCACTGCACTCCTCCATATACTATAACTGTACAAAGGAACCATTGTCATTTAGTTTGCTCTGACATAAAACCAGGTCTTAATGCCATAACATAGGGCTAGTCTACAAGAATGGAAGTCGTTATGCTCTCTGTCTGATTTTCTCTACAACTTTAGTCAGAATTTACGATTTTTGTTATTTTATGTGAAGTATTGGCAAGCAACTGAAGGCTATTCTCACACATTATAGAATGTCATCAGCAAGAGAAGCCTGCTTAATACTAATCCATTTTTGTTATCTTGAGAGAACCAAGTTTTAGGTTTTCCATAGCGTGGATAGCTATCTCATATACTGTAACAGGCAGACCCCCTCCGTTCCCAACTGCACCTTCGTACAAAGTCATGGAAGCAATGACATTATTCTTGAACTGTAGTTTTACTTGCTACGCTGATATCAAAGAGATGTTTCTGTGTAAAATCAATATAAATAAAGTGAATACAGATCTGTGTAGCCTTCAGCTGTTTCTAAGCCACTTGCTATGACTGCTGGAGTCCAGAGGTTGTAGAACAGTGAAACATCTAAATGGGCTTGTGAGCTAACTGTGATAGGAGAGAATAAATAGCGATCTAATATTGCTGTTATTATTATTATTATTAATAATAATAATAATAATAATAGTTTTTACATACCAAAAGCATACATCACCGCGCTTTACAATTGGATACGTATATGTCTGTAATTTGTCGCAGTATATATGTGGATATTGCTTTTATGGTCATAGATTTTTTTATGTGCTATTTTTGTTGCCTCCAGCCTCCCCCTATATGTGACTCAGTGCAAACAGTGTGTTAGGTAAGATACAGTAACTTCACAGGTTTCTGCAAAATATCTGAGCTCTGTTCACATTATCTGCTAAGACAAAATGACAATTCTACAGCAACACAAAACCATTATATATCTGTGTTGTGGCTACGTGTCTCTGACAAGTGTATAAAGCAATAACTGGCTCTTGTTAACACCTGAACACTTAAAAGTGAAATGGATGAATTCAGACAGCATTGTGTGTGTGTGTGTGTGTGTGTGTGTGTGTGTGTGTGTGTGTGTGTGTTGCACCTACAGTAATCTGTGGGTTGGAGTGTTGTGGTTGGGGCTGAATGGAGATTATTTTTTTGGTTATTGGAACTTCTTCAAATGTAAAAGACTACAAGCTAAACATGCTGTATATAATAACAGATTACATTCTAACCCATGCTGCCCTCTTTGCTACACTCACTTCCCTAATGCAGATATGGCTAGGTTATGCTGTCTACACAATGTTATGTCTGTTTATGTGACATTTACTGCATGTACTTAGATAATCTACAGATACAGTATGCGGATAATGTTGTCATTTTCTAAATGTCAGATATTATCCACAGCACATGTTTTATAGGGTCTCTTAAACTGCACATAAAATTCTGAATAAGCTATATATAGAGAAATCTATGTATTCACGTGTTTCTGGTGTTCTTATTAACGTTACCTTGTTCATCATTTGCTGCTCCAAGTACTTACATGTACATATCTAGTATCTAATTATACAGTATTGTGTGTATGATTTCCCATGTGAATAATTTATGTTAAGTGGGCGTTAACTGCCTCTGATACTCTCCTTCTTTCTCACCTCATCTCACCAATATATATGTGTGTGTGTGTGTGTGTGTGTGTGTGTGTGTGTGTACTATCTATCTATCTATCTATCTATCTATCTATCATATCTCTATCTGTCATATCTATCTAATCTATATTATTATTATTATCGTTTATTTATATGCCGCCACAAAGGTTTTGTAGAGCCTAACAAACAAAATATTAACAAATGAGCAAGTCAAGAAAACAATGACTCACACATCTATCTATCTATCTATCTATCTATCTATCTATCTATCTATCTCTATATCATATCAATCTATCTCGCTGTCTGTCTATATCACATCTATCTATCTCGCTATCTATCTATATCACATCTATCCATATGTCTTTATTACTTCTATCTCTCTCTCTCTCAATCTATATCATCTATCTATCTATCTATCTATCTATCTATCTATCTATCTATATCATATCATATCATATCATATCATATCATATCATATCATATCATATCATATCTATCTATCTATCTATCTATCTATCTATCTATCATCTTCCATATCAGATCTATTTAGCTCAGACCTACCTAATCTGCATGTGTATACAATATGTATGTGCCTATATAGATATAAAACAGATATCTGCCTGACATCTATCTATCTATCTATCTATCTATCTATCTATCTATCTATCTATCTAGACCTGGCTCATCTGCATGTGTATATGGTATATATATATATATATATATATATATATATATATATATACCTGTATAAACATAAAACAGATACCTGGCTGACGTCCTTCTATCTATCTATCTATCTATCTATCTATCTATCTATCTATCTATCTATCTATCTATCTATCTATCTATCTATCTATCACCTCGGATCTATCTATCTCAGCCCTGACTACTCTGCATGTGTATACAGTATATGTGCCTGCTGTATGTACGTATAACAGACAGATACCTGGCTGACATGATATTTTTAGCCTAGCCCAGATGCACGCCATGCTCTCCTATGTACTGTACAGTCTGCCGCCTGTCTATGTAATTAGTGTGCAGTGCGGGATCCCCGCAGAACGGACGCGGAATAAAGCCCCTTCAGAAGCCGGTGACAGAAGCAGCAGATCTGTCCCTGTCCTCCATTCATGTGCTGCCATTCCCCTGATCCTGGCCCCGGCATGCAGCGCTGACCCTGCCCGCTGGGACCCGGATCACTTTGTAGCATGGCCACAAATAACCTGACAGATCCCGGGCCCCGGCGCCCAGCACTCATCTGCCGCCGGTCACTTTGTAACAATTCCCAATCTGCTCCGGCCCTGGATAAAGCGCCTCAACCTCCAATCCTGCCCTGATTGCGGCTGCAGCACCCCCTCCCCTGGGCCACAGACCCACTCGCTGCACACATGACACTCCCAGCCTCCCACAATTAAATCAGCTCTCGGGGAATAAAAAGTACATTCATTTATTTCTTGTCCCACAGACCCCACATGTCCTGCGCTTGTTAGGTCCCGTGGACCCCCCTTCCCATCACACAGATCAGGTCTGACAAAATGAGTCTCAGGGGGGATGAGGGGGAGATTAGCCGGCCGGGACCCTCCATCCACCACAGCCCCCCCCCCCCCCTTTTTTTTTCTCAAATGACCCCACATCTCCCAGACTGGCCGAGTGGGATTATTTATTAGTGACAATTTTTGGATTTCACAAGACTGAGATTTTTTTTTTCTTTTTTTCTTTTTTTTTCTTTTTGTCGAAATGTATAATTTAAGAGAAATATGCGACACTGAATAAATTAATCACAACATAATCTGAAGCCCACGAGTGAGCTAAAGGAGGACATCAGTTCATCCCAAAAATTATAAGGGAGGGGGATTGGGGGGGACACACTGGTCCCTCAAAATAAAAATAAAAAAGTTTGCAGGGGCCTGAAAAGTTTTTGTCCCAAATCTGTTGAAGGTGACTGACCCTGTGAGAGGGTCCAGACAGCCCTCCTGCCCTAATAAATAGTTACTGCTCCTCATTTCAGTCTACATGGGGAAATGGGAACCCCCAAAGTTGCAGTCTGTTGCCCAGTATGGTCAGTTTGTCGCTGCGACCCCAGCTCAGGGTCTAGCCTGCTCCAGCTGCTGGTGTTGGCTCCTGATGGCGAACCTGCTGACATGGACTGGGATGGGCACCACGATTTTGGGGTTCCTGGAGGGCTCCCCGGTTTTGGAGTTGGCATTGCCGGCCTTGACCCTCTTCCACTTGGCCCTGCGGTTCTGGAACCAGATTTTCACCTGGACTTCGCTGAGCTTCAGGGCGTGTGCGATTTGGGAGCGCTCGGTGAGCGACAGGTACTTCTTGCAGTGGAACTCCTTCTCCAGCTCCAGGAGCTGCTCGCTGGTGAAGGCCGTCCTTCGCCGCCGGTTCTTGCCCGTGGAGGTGCTGTTACTGGAGGGGTTGGGGTTCTGGGGTCCCTCCTCTGGGGTGTCCTCCTCCTTGTGGGTTGCCTGGCAGGAGATGTTATCATCGGAGCTGTAGTCCAGGTCACTATCCATCAGGTAGGAGTCCTCCTTCCCCTTCACATCCTCATCCTTGCCGGGGTCTTCCTTCCCCTGGCCCCGGGCAGCACCTGGCAATACACAGAAGAGAAGGAGATCAGCATGGTGCAATATTGTATAATAATCCAGCAATCACCCACATATACAGCATGGTGCAATATTGTATAATAATCCAGCAATCACCCACATATGCAGCATGGTGCAATAATGTATATTAATACAACAATCATCCACATATACAGCATGGTGCAATAATGTATAATAATCCAACAATCACCCACATATACAGCATGGTGCAATAATGTATAATAATCCAACAATCACCCACATATACAGCATGGTGCAATAATGTATAATAATCCAACAATCACCCACATATACAGCATGGTGCAAATAATTCAACAATCACCCACATATACAGCATGGTGCAAATAATTCAACAATCGCCCACATATACAGCATGGTGCAATAATGTATAATAATCCAACAATCACCCACATATACAGCATGGTGCAATAATGTATAATAATCCAACAATCACCCACATATACAGCATGGTGCAAATAATTCAACAATCACCCACATATACAGCATGGTGCAATAATGAATAGTAATCCTCACAATCACATTTATTGTATGGTGCAATAATGTATATAAATCTAAAAATCACCCACATATACAGCATGGTGCAATCATGTATATTAATCCAACACTCACCCACATATATAGCATGGACGGTGCAATAATATATATTAATCCAACACTCACCCACATATACAGTAAGGACGGTGCAATAATGTATATTAATCCACTAATCATCCACATATATAGCATGGTGCAATAATGTATATTAATCAAAAAATCACTCATATATATACAGCATGGTGCAATAATGTATAATAATGCAACAATCACCCACATATACAGCGTGGCGGAATAATGTATATTAATTCAATAATCACCCACATATACAGTATGATGCAACAATGTATATTAATTCAACACTCACCCACATACACAGCATAATATATACAATAGTGTACGTTTATATAGCATTCACCCACACACATACAATAATGTACATTTATAGTACAATCAACCACAGACATTCTGAAAAATAAATGCATTAAAGAGAGTTTACATTAATACTTTCTTGTATTATTCCTTGCATAATTATTGTTACAGATACGCCGTGCATCATATATATAGGTAAAATAAACAGATCTCTTCACCGGATATATAGCCCCCCCCCCCCCCCCCCCAAAAAAAAAAAAATCCTTAAATTGTTGAGATGCAGGGCTGCCTTGGCTCCGGTTTGTTTATATGTGTGTATGTGTGTGTAATATATATATATATATATATATATACATACACACATAATTTTATATATATATATATATATATATATATATATATGTTTTGACGAAGACATTTTTTGAAACAACATATGTAATCTAAACTACTCTGTACCTATAGGGTGAGGCTGCATAAGAATAGCAAAGTTTATTTGCAGGAATTTATGAATAAAGCATTGTCTGTGTTACAATACGATTAAAATGGCAAATAACGCTTAAGAAATATGTTAATAAACTAAATTAATTGTAAGTGCGATTACATGCGTGATCTCCCCATCAGCATCTCGAAGATGAGGTCACATTCTGTTTAAAGGTAAAGAAAGATATCTATATATATATATATCTATATATATATATATATATATATATCTATATGTATGTGTGTGTATGTGCGTGTGTAGATAGATAGATAGATAGATAGATAGATAGATAGATAGATAGTACACACACGCACACAAATGTATCTGGGTTTATAAATCCCTTAGGGTACGTTGGTAAAGAGTATACAGTACTCATTGCATTACTTGGCGTTTATAAACAATTACCGGAATTAAAGGTAAATCTTTTCTAATAGTTATTTTTACACATTTCACATTGATGGTGATGACAAATCGATGAACACTCACGACAGAAAGTTTTTATATATTTTTTTTATATGCAGATCGCAAAACAAACACAATAAAAATCCTCCTTATCCGTTAAAAGATAATTTAAATAAAAATACCAAGAAATAAATCGGTAACGCGTTATCCGATGCGGCATCCAGAGGAAACGACCTCTTGGTAATTCATATTGTATCTTATTTATAACTATTTTTTTTGGGGGGTGCTTAAATGTATGTAATAATAAAATAAAAGTGATGGATTAAATATACAATACCATTAGATACACAATCGCATAAGATATATGTAATACAACTCTGCCAATCATACAGACATAAGAAATCTATCTCCTAACTGTAGCTGTATTTCTGGAGTTATGTAATTCGCTTCATAAATAGATAAATACTTCGTTTATGACTTGCGGTCTTGTTGGTAAAGTAGATGTTACTTTTTTGTGTACTGTTCCCTGTATATTGTTTCTAAGTAAATAGCTACCGTTTCCCCATGG